>NC_025994.2:3290041-3377058 GCF_000442705.2 Elaeis guineensis | reverse complement strand
ATGTATACAGGTGAGATGTAAGGATATGTCATCATTGAACGTGACCAACTCCAGAGCATTCTGCTGTCGAGAATGTTCTGATGGTATATAGGTATAAGTATCCCTAGGACCTGAGATCACCTCAGTGACTTGCAAGCAACTCACTGTGATTTGGTACTGGACAAACTAAATTTCTAATTTAATGATGGAAGCTTCTGGGCACAGTCAAGTACTTGCAAAGTCAGAGTGTGATCAAGATGGATTGACCACTCCAAGAGTTGGAGAAGAATGAGTCACCATATTTTCAATTTAGCAAAACCTTGACCAGATAATCTATCAGATGGATTTGATATTTTGAAATACAATGTGGATAACCTGATCAGAGTTGATAGTTGAACTCTGAGATATCCTATGAGCATTTTAGTCAAGGGGATGAATTATATGAAAACTATATCCGCATGGGTTCTAAGGATGTTGTTCTACACATTCGACCTATCCGACCGTCAGATACCATTGCTAGATGGTCACTTCGATTGGTATAAGAAATTTATTTCTATACTATCGACTTAGGTTCGAACCTATGAGGTTACACACATTAGAGTTCACAATCCGATCGGATGGTTGATCAACGATTAAGAATCATTCTAGGGTTAAACGATCAATACGATTGACATTTAACCTAGTACAAGTATTATAGGAGGATTGATTAGCAATTCGATTGCTAATTGACTTAATTTGATTAAGCCAATGGGTTGAGATTAAGTCTAATTGAATATGATTTGATTAGATTTAGCCTGGACTTGATTGGATCAAGTCTAATTGGTTTATTGGATAAGCCAACTGCAAAGAAAAACTAGTCCTAGTCCAATTAGGACTTGGGTCAACCTAATTTTTAATTTGATTAGAAAATTAAATCAGATTTAAAACTAATTTAATTTGATTAAATTAAGTTCTTAATTGGGTTAAGGCCTATTTTAATTGAGTTGATTTGGTTTTAATTTGATTTGATTTGAGAAACCAAATTTGAACAAGTCATAGATTGAATCCTAGTAAGACTGGGATTCCACCTTGCACCATAGCCCCCCACGCCCACTCTCTCTTATTTTGTGTGACAAAAGCTTCTCTCCCAGGCCTTCATGCATGCCCAAAGCTTTTCACTCTTTCTCTCTTACATGGAATGTGGTTGTGGACCAAGTCAAAGTAGGAATTAGTTTGGATTTCAAATTCTATGAGATAGAATTTTAGGAAACCAATACTCTTTCCTTATGGCACTAATTTTACCTAGATTTTTTTGAGACTTTTGAATTTGGTACCTTTGCTAGTGGTCCATGATAGAAAAAGAAGGAGGGGGCGCCCATGAGTTGGGCACCCTTTGTCTTGCCTTTTTGAATTTTTCTTGACTCGGTATTTGACCTAGAAAAAGATTCTTCATATCTCTTTATTTAAGATAAATTTTTTCTTGATATTTTTGTAAATTATAAAGAATTGAGAGACCTTTGGGGTGTGTGAAAATTAGGGAGAAAGAGTATTGGGGTGTGGAGATATAATAGATACAAAACTAAGTATCTGGATTAGTGCAAAGAGAAGAAGAAGAGGGTCTTCTTCTAGGGTTGTTGAGTTCACCTCTACCCTTCCTCCATCTGTGAGTTTTCTGAGAGTGTCTTATATCTAAAACTCCTTCTCCTACTTCTCATCTTTGGAAGAGTCCAAATCAAGAAGAAGGAGGTATCTGATCGACCATCGAAGAAGGATCAGCACAGTACTAGCATACTGTGCTGATTTTTCGGACCAGGACTTCTGATTGTGATTCATGGACTCGTATGGATGACTCCTAGAGGCCAGATGCATGTGCGGCTTGCAACATCATCCTCAAGCTCAGATCAGTAAAGTTAGAATGTCTAACTTACAAGGTAATAGATCTGATCTATTATATTTTACATACATTAGATGTAGTATAGAAACATGTTGATATGATCAACATGTAGTTCTTGCTCTTTATATTTTAATTTCTAATTTAATATCATGTAATAATCATGTAATAGGATCTTAGATCTAGAGATTCTCTAATTTTATAAGATAAATTTTGATTTATTTTAGTCTTCCACTATTTGATCTTGAAAATGTTTCAAGATCTAACCCTGAAATCTTAGATCTGGTGTGAAAAAGAGGAGGAGAGTCTTCTATCTTTGGGTTAGCACAAAAGCTGAATTCTAGATTTTGGTTCTCAGAGTTTGGAAAGAGAGAAAAATAAGAGAAAAGTTATTTTTCTCTTCATCTTTCTTCCACCTCCTCATATCCTCTAGAAGTTCATTTTTCAACCTCTGAAAAAGTTTCAGAGTTTTAAAGAAGGAATTCAAATCAGCCAAGAAGAAGGTCTTCGTGTGAGCTAGCATTCTCGAGAAGATCGATCAGATCGAGACTTTAAGTGAACTTTTCATAGAGGCTGGATGCATGTGTGACTATGAGCAACTAGCAAAGATCTCCTTCACTATATCTCTCAACAGTGATGATCATCGACCCATGCAAAGGTATCGAGTTCTGAACTTAGATTAGAAGTAAATGTGATCTACTACCCACATGCATGCATGCTGATTTTATCTTCAATATTTTTTTAGATTTTATATACAATATATCATGTCATAGATCCTAAAGTAGGTTGATTTGATGATTATATCATATGCATGTGAGATTAATTTGATTGATCTAATTGTCTTCCACTGTAATTTATTCAAAAAAATTTCAAAATACATGCATGAAATCGCCTATGCATCCCAACATTAACTGCATAAATGGCATCCTCACTGTCACTTCGAGGCATACTAGATGCTAATAAATTGACCAAACCAAATTATGTGGACTGATTAAGAAAATCTGAGAATAGATCTCACATAGGAGAAAGTCTCCTATATACTAGATTTACCTGCACTCGATACTATCAGAGAAGATGTATTTGAGAAGGAAAAGGTCACATATAAGATGTGAAAGAATGACAGTGTGACTGTCAAGTGTATCATACTTGCCTTAATAAATAATGAGTTTCAAAGGCAGCATGAGGACATGGATGTTCCTTTTATACTCCTTAATTTAAGAAGTTATATAGAGAACAAAGCCGAACTGCTAGATATGAGATATCTAAATAGTTATTCTGTGCCCAGATGACTGAAGGCATGTTTATGCAAATTCATATCCTTAAGATGATTGATTTGATCACTCATTTGGGACAATGGATTTTGCTATAGATGATGAACTTAGTTAGGATTTGATTCTACAGTCACTCTCTGATTCTTTCTCTCAATTTATCATTAACTACCACATGAACAAACTGAATATTAGCTTGACTGAACTACTAAATATGCTTAAAATAGTAGAGAGCCATTTCAAAGGAGAAAAAACTTTAGTTCTTCTTGTAGATAAGATCAACAAGAAGAAAAATAAGAAGAGTTTCAAGAAAAAGTTGAACCCTAAAGCTAGCATCTATAAGAAGAAGATGAAGGTCTTCGCCAAAGGTGAAGGAAAAATCAGCTTTTTCCATTTAGGATCTTCCAGATCTAATGAGATCTGGGATGGAATATTTCAAAAAAAAATTATCCTATGATATTTTAGATCTAAGATCTATTAGATCTAATTTCTATTATCTGATATTAAATCTAAAATTAAATCTAAAAATATAAGGAATAGAGAAATACCTCTAGGGTAACTAGATTACCCTGTAGATGATTGCAGCAATGCCCGAGGTTCTAAAATAGCCACGCAGTCGCATGGCCTCTATCGGTATCCACTCGAGCAAGATCTAGATCATCTTCTCCTCACAAATTTTTGCTATAAAAATCAAATCTGGATCTGATCTGGAAGATCTTCAAAAGATCTTCTGAAGCTGGAGCAGCAGCTTCTCGACAAATCTCTGCAGCCTTCTAATCAAAGAGCCACCATGACTTGGACAAGCACCAGATGGATGCCCAACCTCTTGGATGTGAAGAGGGGAGGAGAGGAGCAGAGGGGTCATGGAGAAGTGGAGGGGTTTCAGGCTTTTGCTGGTGTTGGGTATAAAGTACCCCCGATCGAAGTTTATAAAAGATCGATTCCTCCAGGGCTCTTCTGGCTCCCGACCTTATGTGTGGCATCTCTCCGAACACCCTCGACTGTCCGGACTTCTCCGACAATGAGTTCTTCCATTCGTCTATCGGGCCATCCCAAAAGCTCTCTGGGCCCCATTGTTAGCCGACCTTCTACAGCAACCAACTATCCTCTGAACTCCTTCCGGACTTCATCAATATCCGAGCTTCTACTACGAGCAATCTACTCCGAGCTTCTACTACGAGCAATCTACTCCGAGCTTCTACTATGAGCAGTTCTAGCCGAGCTCCTACGAGAGCCGAGCTTCTACTACGAGCGGTCTTCTCCGAACTCCTGCTACGAGCGGTCTACTCCGAACCCCTACAGCGGGTGATCTACTCTGGATCTCTACTGTAAGCAAATTCCATTCGGGCCTCTACTGTAAACAGATTTCTTTCGAACTTCCGTTACAGATAGACTTCAGCCGAGTTTCTTCAAAGCCGGATCCCGGACGAGCTTCTACCAGGGGGCAGGATCCACCAGCCAGGTCGTTACTCCGATCGAGCTCCAACAATAAGCAGCCTCCTTTCGACCTCCCACGAGAATCGGACTCCATCCGAGCTTCCACAGTGGATGGATTTCAGATGAGCTTTCGCAATAGACGGGCTCCAGCAGCTGGATTTCTACAACTGCCGATCACCCCCGGATCCCCATACTCCTCCAGCAGGCGAGCCTCCCAACGCCATCCGAAGTCCACCATCGGCCGACCTTCTGCCAAGTTCCTCATGAAACTGGATTTCTCCAGTGGATAATATTCGGACGAGCTTCACGCCAGGCAGATCCTAGACAGACTTCCCTAGCAATTGGGCTCCTATCAGACTTCGCCAACTGAAAGTCTTCATCCGAGTCTCTACAGTAGATGGTTCTCACCTGTAACCTCAGCGCCAAGGCCTCCGACCACAGTAGGCTCGTCAGCGACCTCGAAAATGTCCGAGCTTCTCCTGGATCGATGAGACAGAGAGTCATTCCACTCCCTCAGACATCCCAGTCGAGCTTCAGCTGACAAATCCGAACTCCCTGGCAAGCCACGATAAGGGTCGCTACCCTGCTCCACTCTCTGCAACGGATTTCATGTGGCTCCACCACTCTCTGGCAAGCCACGATGAGGGCCGCTCCCTGCTCCACTCTCTGCAACGGATTCTACGCGGCTCCACTACTCTCTGGCAAGTCACGACAATGGCCCCACTCCACTCTCTGTAACCAACTCCACATGGCCCTGAATGACCCCTGACACCACTACTCCCGTAACAAACTCCAGGCAGCTCTGAACAGCCCACTATCAGGCAGTTACAGATGTTGCTGTCAATCGGTTACACTCTCCATCTATAAATAAGGACCCAGATATGTTCTTCTCTAAGCTGGTAACTCTATCTCGAAACTCTACCAAAATTTTCCCTCGAGCACTCCATTTCTGTTGAAGCAGAGTACTGACTTGAGCGTCGGAGGATCTTGCCGGAGCACCCCCACCTCCGGTTTAGACTTTCTTTGCAGGTCTTGATGGTGGCCGCGGTCATCCCAGCTCTAGCTTCTCCAACTTCGACAGAATTCTGCACCAATAGAATTGGCACTAGAGGAAGGGGCCTGTGTCTTTGCAGTACCCTTGTTCTTAAAGGAGTGCTCAACGAGACTGATTCCGGTCATCTTTTCTGACATCCTCTTCTCCTTCTTCTACTAGATCTTCACCCGATGCCTCCCCACAAAGCATCCACCAAGCGATCCACGGCCTCTGCGATCAGATCTCAGGCTCCGGCCTCACCTCCAGTTTTCTAGGCTGCTCCTCCTCCTCCGACAATGGCAGTTGGCGTGGAGCAATTCGACCTGCTGGTTCAGCAGGTCAGAGGCCTCACTAAAGCGGTGCAGGCCATGCAACAGCAACAACAGCCGCAGGCGTCGGTGCGGTTGGAGAGAATATCATCGGAATTCCAAAATTCGGTGGTAGGGCGGGCCACTTGGGCCAGTCACCCCATCTTTCCCGAAAAGACAAATTCGAGGGTGGAGAGCCCTCAGTCCGATCATGATTCTACTCCTGGAGGATCTCTACCTCCATTCTGCCGAAGACCCTCGAGACCCACGGTCGAGAGGACATCCTGGATCGAAAGCTCCAAGAGATGAACCGACGGATCGAAGAACTCCGCCACGCTCCCCCTGCTTATGGTGAGGACATCTATACTGACCCTCCCTTCTCTCAAATGATCATGCAGGAATCGATCCCGCCAAACTTCAAGCTCCCCCAATTCGAAAGCTATGACGGGACCTCAGACCCGATCGACCACCTAGAGGCCTTCTGGACAACGATGCTGCTTCATGGCACGCCAGACGCCATTCTGTGCCGAGCTTTTCCATCCACCCTGAAGGGAGCAGCAAGGAACTGGTACTCGATGTTAAAGCTGGGTACCATCTTTTCCTTTGATCAGATGAGCCACCAGTTCGTGACTCATTTTGTTAAAAGCCGGCATCTCCGGAGAGGTTCGGAGTCCCTCATCAACATCAAGCAAAGGGAGGGGAAATCCATCCGGACTTACGTCAATCGTTTCAACGTCGCTGCGTTGGAGGTCCAAAACTTGGACCAATCGATCGCGATGGCTGCTCTGAAAGGCAGCCTTCAAAAGAACAACCTTTTATTCTCTTTGAAAAAGAAGTACCCCAGAGATTTTGCCAATTTGCTAGCTCGGGCCGAAGGATATGCCAGAGCAGAAGAAGCCTTCAAGATGAAGGATGAGGAGACCGCGAGAGAGCGGCAGGCGAGAGACTCGAGCAAGCCACAGTTGAAAAAGGGCCGAGTGAAGCTCGACCATGCTCTCGAACTCCTCCTGGGCACAGGCACGCCTGGACTCCTCCCTGAGCTCCTAAATAGAGAAGCCCAGACCGTCGAGTTCGGCGAGGCTCTCTGATGTATTGCATTTTTATAGTAATTATTATTATTTAGTTTTAATGATTTTGATGAAATTGATATAATAATTAATTAAATAAATGTAAGAACCTGATATGTTTTATGTCAATTGCAGGTAATTGAGCCAGGTCACACATAATTGGGCTTAACCATATTTTAAAGGTCAAATTAAGTGAAATTGGTGAGTCCGATTCAGCAGGGTTTGTCATCCAGAGTTATCAGGTCTTGCATCAAAATCAGAGTCCACCTCAAAGCAGAATAATCAAATCAAGATATCAATGGACCCCACACCTTATCCTTTTTGGCATCATCAGCCAGAAAAGAAATTAGAGATGCAGAAAATAAATCAAGCAGTTAATCTCTCCCATCTAGTCAACCAATCTAAATTCTAGATATTTTGGTGTGAGGACCCCTAAAAGGTAAGCTACAGGACTCCAAATTGAGCAAGATTAGATCCTACAGAATTTTGAGAGAAGCAAGAAAGGAACATAATTTACAGAATTGAATTTGGATTCCAAATAAAGTGGCTACAATAGGTTGAAGTTGGTAATAATGTTGGACACAACAAGAAATACCCGATACATCCAGATTCTTCTTAGTGTTTCTTGGCACAAAGATCTGATATCGCAACTAATTTTGGGTGGCAAAGAGCTATCTTGGAAAGAATTAAATGGAAGAAAATTAGAGTCCAAACTAATTCTGCATGAGGAGCAAACTGAGAAAGAATTGGAACCAATTCTTGAAAAACTTGATTTGGGCAGCCAAAACCTTACTTTATTTTGCAGATTTTGTGGACCCAGAAAGGAAGAAATTTTTTTCCTCTAATTAACCATGCCTCCTTTCCTTCTTTTACTATGGAAATCATAATAAAATTAGAAAATTTGGGCAGCATAAGGAGTAGATGGCTGGTGGTTGCTTAAAGCCTATCCAACGGAGGAGAGATTCTATACTAAATAAAAGAATGATATATAGAATAAAATCATGAGAAAAATATCACCTTAACCCTAGCCCTAGCCCTATTTAAGGATCCTAAAACACCAGCAGGAAGGTGAGGAGAATCATCTTTGAAAGCTAGAAATCAAGCAAGGAGAGTTTGGAGTATCTGGAAGATTTGAAGAGAAGATTCATTCGGCTCTGCAATTCCTTCAGAGTTTTTTCTTTCTCTTGTTTACTTTGAATTTATTTTCTAGAACTCATTGTTAGGATGATTTTGGAGTTTTATTCAAGTAAACTTGAGTTTGATTTTGTTATGATGAAAAGCTAAATTTCTAGCTAGGGTACCTGATGTAGCTTGAATTAAATTTCAATTCTAGAATCTTGTATTAATTTTCTTTGTTAATGCAATTGTTTGTTATTTGCGCTTAATGCTTTTAAGTATTATTATCTTTGGTACTTGATTGATTTCGATTTATAATTGGTACTGGGAAGGAAGATTATAAATTGGAGTTAATAACAAACATCATAGGAATAATAATTGGAGCGGGAGCAGAAGATTTGACCTGTGGGATCTTGAAAATAATCACTGTGCTTGTTGAACTAATTGAAATCTATTTTACTATTGGAAGATAGATTATAGGTTTTAATTAGTATATTTAATAAGACTCGAGAGAGATTATTAAATAATTTAGGATTATTTATCCTTGCATTAATAATTAAATTTAGATTATTAATCAGAATAGCTGAATTGATAATTGGTCCAAGTGAAATCAGATATACCCTAGTGCTTTATCAATCGAATTTTGATTCAGCTTTCATTGAGTTCTTTAGAGTTAATTTTATTTTTCATTATCATTCAGTTTCGATCGTTTAGATATTAGTAAAATCAGCGTTCATTTTTGGTAATTAAACTCAGTCCTCGTGGGAACGATCTCTTATTTATCATTATATTACTTGAGCGATTTCGTACACTTGCGAAATAGGCTATCAAGTTTTTGGCGCCGTTGCCGGGGACTGGTGCTTTAATATCAAGAATAGTTGATTTTACTAGTAATCTAGATATTTTATTTCTTAGATATTTAAAAAAAAAATTACTGACATTTCATAACGCTTACTAATATAGTATAACCAAAAATATTAAAAAAAAAAAATCAAACTTGATTGGACATCTTGTTTCTTTGCATTGCATCTCCATAATTAACTTTAAGGGCACTTAACCCATTAATCAGATAAGGTGGGGATTTGATCACCCTTCCTTAGCCCAAAAACCACATCCTTCATTCTGCATAACCTAGACCTTAATCTAAAATCAATTAAACGTTGGCCCTAGGATATTCGAGCTCAATAGGACAAGAAAGCCCTAAAGTTAGACCGGGTTCGAATTGATTAATTGCTCGGTGTCTAAGGCAAGTGGTTTAAGAAGGTGGTTTTCAATTGGTTCCGTTGTCTGACCTGGCCAACTCAGTTGGTGTCTAAGGAAAGCAACAAGCAGGGGACCTCCCACATCTTACACTTACCTGGCCGAGACAGTTAGTCAGTTTTGGGCTTGGAGTGCTTGAAGGCGATCTTGGAACAGTTAGGAGCTGTCTAGATCTAGGTTAACCTTAGGATAGAAAGTTCATTTTGTGCTAACTTGTTTGCCATTAAATTTAAACCTAATTAAAACACTCTTCTCTTTCATCTCTAGATTAGGACTCCTTAGGACTCATTTCTAGCACTCTTTTCTCTCTCTTTCCTCTTCTCTCTTCTTAAAAAAAAAAAAAAAAAAGATAATAATCTTTCAAAATTACAACTTGGAAAAGAGAATTGGGTCGACTGGTGAGAATTGAATCAAATCCCATTTCAAGTCAAGAAATTGAACGCACTTGTAAACAAAATATTAAAGCAGTCAGAGAAGGGAAGAAATCTGAGGCAAAAGTAGATCCAAAAATGGCTGAAGATCCAAGGAGAGAAGTAATCCTAGTAGGGAATAATGAGGTTGCTAGAGAGGCAAACCCCAGGGCACTGCGGGATTATGCCATGCCTACCGTGAATGGAGCTTCATCTAGCATCACAAGACCACCTGTGCAAGCAAACAACTTTGAGATCAAGCCTGCTTTGATCCAAATGATCCAGACAGCAGTTCAGTTTGGAGGATTGCCCAATGATGACCCTAATGCGCACATTGCAAACTTTTTGGAGATATGTGATACCCTTAAGCATAATGGAGTGTCAGATGATGCAATTCGGTTAAGATTGTTCCCGTTTTCACTTAGAGACAAAGCTAAAACATGGTTACAGTCTCTTCCTGCTGGCTCGATCACCACTTGGAATGACTTAGCACAAAAATTTTTGGCAAAATTCTTTCCACCTGCTAAGACTGCCAAGTTGAGGACTGATATCCAAACCTTCGTGCAATTTGACATGGAGACCTTATATGAAGCCTGGGAAAGGTTCAAGGATCTGCTTAGGAGGTGTCCACACCACGGGCTGCCTAAATGGTTGGTTGTGCAAACCTTCTAACAATGGGCTGAACAACCATACCAGAATTAATATTGATGCTGCTGCTGGAGGTTCATTGATGGGGAAGTCGCTTGATGAAGCCTATGAACTTTTGGAGGAAATGGCCAACAACAATTACCAATGGCCCAATAAGAGAAACATGGCGAGGAGACCTGCTGGGGTTCATGAGATAGACGCTATTACTGCACTCAATGCAAAAGTAGACACTCTTTTCAAAAAATTAGATCATTTGTCTATTAATGCTGTCAATACTTGTGTGCAGACCTGTGAGATGTGTACTGGGCAACATGCTACTCGAGATTGCCCGATTGACAGCTCATTCATGCCTCCAGTACAAGAACAAGTGCAATATGTGGCAAACCAAGGAAGGCAACAGAACAATCCATACTCAAACACCTACACGCCTGCCTGGAAGAACCATCCAAATTTTTCCTGGGGAAATCAACAGCAACAACAAAATTATCAGAATAGAGGACCACCTGGTTTTCCACAGCAAGAAAAGAAGTCTAATTTGGAAGAATTGGTTGCAACACTCACTAAGGCCACTACTGATTTCATGGGTGAGACTAAGGCAAACTTTCAAAACCAGCAAGCTGCCATTAAAAACTTGAAAATACAAATGGGACAGTTGGCCAATATGGTAGCTAACAGAACTCAAGGGTCATTGCCTAGCAATACTGAAACGAACCCGAAGGAGCATGTGAAGACAATTACCTTGAGGAGTGGAAAACAACTAGGGGAACAACAAGGGAAAGAGCCTGTTAAAGAACAAGTAAAGGAACAAACTCAAGAAGAGACTATGGTCAAAGAGAAGCTAAAAGAGAAAAAGGAAGAGCCAGTAAAGCCCTACAATCCACCAGTTCCTTTTCCTCAAAGGCTCAAGCAAAGTAAGGATGACAAGAACTTTCTGAAGTTTTTGGAGGTCTTCAAGAAACTACACATAAATATTCCATTTGCAGAGGCATTAGCTCAGATGCCTAGCTATGCCAAATTCTTGAAGGACATCCTTTCCAAAAAGAGAAGGCTAGAGGACCATGAGACAGTCATGCTCACCGAAGAGTGCAGTGCAATCATTCAGAACAAGTTGCCATCAAAATTAAAGGATCCAGGGAGTTTTACAATTCCATGCAATATTGGCAATATCGAATTTACTAAAGCATTGTGCGATTTAGGTGCTAGCATTAACTTAATGCCTTTATCTGTTTTCAGGAAGCTTGGACTAGGGGATGTGAAACCGACCAGTGTCTCATTACAACTAGCTGATCGATCGGTGACATATCCTAAAGGCATAGTGGAGGATGTATTAGTCAAGGTGGACAAATTTATCTTCCCAGTGGATTTCATTGTCTTGGATATGGAGGAAGATAGAGAGGTTCCTTTGATATTGGGACGTCCATTCCTTGCAACTGGCAAGGCACTTATAGATGTCCATGAAGGTAAGCTTACTTTAAGAGTGGGACAAGAAGAGGTAATTTTTAACGTGCTTAATTCATCTAAATATCCTCTTGAGAATGATGAATGTTTTAGATTAGATGTGATTAATAAATTTGTTAGTGAAATAAGTGACAATTCTGAATATGACTTGATTGATGGTGTTAAAAATAAACAGCATGTTGATGTATTAAATGATATTGAGAAAATACAGGATTCAGTAGAGGCTAAGCCAAACCCCAAGCTTGAGCTTAAGCAGCTCCCTTCTCACTTAAGATATGCATTCTTGGGAGACTCATCTATTTTTCCTGTCATTATATCTGCTCATTTGTCTACTGAACAAGAGAAAAAATTGCTGCATGTGTTGAAAAAGCATAAGAGAGCATTAGGCTGGTCTATTGATGATATTAAGGGAATTAGTCCCAGTATATGCATGCATAAAATTTTAATGGAAGAAAACTACAAACCTTCAATTGAGCATCAACGTAGGTTAAATCCTAATATGAAGGAAGTAGTTAGAGCTGAAGTAATGAAGTTACTTGATGCAGGAATTATCTACCCTATTTCTGATAGTAGTTGGGTGAGTCCTGTTCAAGTAGTTCCTAAGAAAGGGGGGATGACTGTTATTACAAATAATAAAAATGAGCTGATACCCACTAGAACAGTCACTGGTTGGCATGTGTGTATTGATTATAGGAAGTTAAACAAAGCCACACGAAAGGACCATTTTCCTTTGCCTTTTATTGATTAAATGCTTGAGAGATTGTCCGGATATCCCTTCTACTGTTTTTTAGATGGTTATTCAGGATATTTTCAAATTTCTATTGTACCTGAGGATCAAGAAAAAACTACATTTACTTGTCCATATAGAACATTTGCATATAGGAGAATGCCATTTGGGTTATGTAATGCACCTGCAACTTTTCAAAGATGTATGATGTCTATATTCTCTGATATGGTTGAAAAATTCATTGAAATCTTTATGGATGATTTTTCAGTTTTTGGTCCTTCTTTTGATATGTGTTTGACTAACCTCTCCCAAGTTCTACAGCGTTGTGAAGAAACTAATCTTGTGTTGAATTGGGAGAAATGTCATTTTATGGTGCAGGAAGGAGTAGTTTTAGGCCATAAGATTTCATCTAGAGGGATAGAAGTAGACAAAGCAAAGGTGGAGGTCATTGAAAAATTACCACCACCAACATCTGTTAAAGGAGTGAGGAGTTTCTTAGGGCATGCTGGCTTCTATAGAAGATTTATAAAAGACTTCTCTAAAATTACCAAACCTCTTTGTAATTTATTGATCAAGGATGCGCCTTTTAAAATTACTGATGAGTGTTTGGTTGCTTTTAACAGATTAAAGAGAGAATTAATCTCAGCTCCTATCATCACTGCATCTGACTGGAATCTACCATTTGAACTCATGTGTGATGCAAGCGACTATGCTATAGGAGCAGTCTTGGGACAAAGAAAGGAGAATAGACTTCATGTGGTGTACTATGCGAGTCGAACACTGAATAATGCACAGTTGAACTATGCCACCACAGAAAAAGAGTTGCTCGCCATTATTTTTGCTTTTGATAAATTTAGGCCATATCTTATAGGAGCAAAAACAATAGTTTATACTGATCACTCAGCAATTAAATATTTACTTGAAAAGAAGGATGCGAAACCGAGACTAATTCGTTGGGTGCTCTTATTGCAGGAATTTGACTTGGAGATTAGGGATAAGAAAGGAGCAGAAAATCTTGTAGCAGATCACTTGTCTCGGTTAGAGTTAAGTAAAGAAATTGAGAACACTGAGGTACCCATTAATGAGTCATTCCCTGATGAACAATTATTTGCATTACTCACATCTAGTACACCCTGGTATGCTGATATTGTTAATTTTAAGGCATGTGATATTATTCCTTCGAAATTTAATTACCAGCAAAAAAAGAAATTTTTACATGATGCAAAATATTATTTTTGGGAGGATCCATATTTATATAAGTATTGTCCAGATCAGCTTATTAGGAAATGTGTGCCTGATGATGAAATTAAAAATATTTTAAAACACTGCCATTCATTAGAGTGTGGAGGCCATTTTGGATCCAACAAAACAGCTGCTAAAGTATTACAGTGTGGTTTTTATTGGCCTAACCTGTTTAAAGATGCTATTGCTTTTGTTTCTTCTTGTGACCGATGTCAAAGAACTGGAAATATTTCTTTTAGACAGGAAATGCCACTAACCAATATCCTTGAAGTAGAACTGTTCGATGTGTGGGGATTAGATTTTATGGAGCCTTTTCCACCTTCTCATTCAAATCAATACATCCTGGTGGCGGTGGATTATGTATCCAAATGGATTGAGGCAGTAGCACTTCCCTCTAATGATGCCAAGAGTGTGCTCAAGTTCTTAAAGAAATACATATTCACACACTTTGGTATTCCAAGAGCTATCATCACGGATGGAGGTAAGCATTTTTGTAATCGTTATTTGGATTCTCTATTGATAAAATATGGTGTTACTCATCGTGTAGGAACACCATATCATCCTCAAACCAGTGGACAAGTAGAGATCTCCAACCGTGAAATTAAAAGAATATTGGAGACTACTGTCAACTCATCAAAAAAGGACTGGTCCCTAAAATTAGATGATGCGTTATGGGCATATAGAACAGCATTCAAAACGCCAATTGGGATGTCCCCGTATCGTCTAGTTTATGGAAAAGCATGCCATTTACCTGTGGAGCTAGAGCATCGAGCTTACTGGGCAACTAGGTTGCTAAATTTCAATATGGAAGCTGCTGGGGAGAAAAGGTTATTGCAGCTTAATGAACTTGATGAGTTTCGCCTCCATGCATATGAAAATGCAAGAATTTATAAGGAGAGAACGAAAAGATGGCATGACAAACATATTGTGAGGCGTGAATTCCAACCAGGACAAAAGGTGTTGCTGTATAACTCTCGCCTAAAGCTATTTCCAGGCAAGCTCCGGTCTAGGTGGTCAGGTTCATTTGAGATTATACAAGTTTTTCCACATGGAGCTGTTGAGCTGAAGAGTGGTGATAGGACCTTCAAAGTCAATGGGCAAAGGTTGAAGGAATACATAGATGGAGGATTTGAGCAACCAAAAACCTCCATAGCACTGATATAATGCATTGGGATAGTCAAGCTAACGACTATAAACTAGCGCTTCTTGGGAGGCAACCTAAGCAAAATTTTTTTTTTTATTTTTGAGTCAATTTTAATCCTCACTATATTTTCAAGGTTTGAATAGACGTTGTTCACTTTTTGTAGGCACATTGAAGAAGACAAGAGATATGAAATGACTGAGGACGAGTTGCAAACTCACACAAGCGCATAGGCACGCTACAAAGGGGAGTACCCCTAACCTTTAAGAATGCCTTGCTATAATATGTATTGTGATGATGATCTTGTCATTGAGCACAATGTCAAATTCAGATTTGGGGGTGCATTTGCATGAGCATTTCGTGTTAATAATATAGGATTGCCATTATGTTTGCATCTTTATCTTTATTTTTTTTATAAAATTTAAAAAAAAAAAAATTTGGAATGTTGATTCATTGATCACTTGTAAGGATATAGAGGGGGACAATTTTACTTTTGTGTTAGTGTTTGGCTATCTTAGCTTTAAATTTGGAAGTCAAATTCAGGGATTGACTGTTTTATACTTGTAAATACTTAAATAAAATCTCGTATAGGAGATAGTTACTTTGTTTCGCCAATCCTATTTGTGAGCTTTGTTGCAATAAAATGTAGACAATTTACTTGGGAGAAATGATATAGGCATTCCTTTGGCATATCCTTTTTGACCCCTTGTATTTTCTTTTCATCCTATCTCATATCTACTGTTCATATTTTTTGAGAATAAATTGATTATAATGGTTAGAGCATACTGAATTTTTAGTTTTCCTTCCCTTCAAAAAAAAAAAAAAAAAAAAAAAAAAAAAAAGCACAATCTACTCCGCTGTTTCAAGTTGCCTAGTAACTAGGAGCATTCATGAGCCCCATGTTTGCTTTTACGTCAAACAGTGACTTGAATTATGAGTATGCAAAGCACTTTGAGTATATGACTTGCTGAGTAACCGGGTGCCTTCATCACCAATATCGGTATTCGCGTAAAAAGGCAAATGATGACTTAAGGAAGAGTGCCAAAGTGTATAGGCTGTTCTAAAAGTATAAAATAAAACAAATAAAGGAAGAGATGTAAAGCATAAGTAATTGAGTATGCTCTGATTTATTGTGGTTAATTTATTTTCACTTATGTGACCATAACCATCATTCTTGTTGCTTGCTTTCTATTTTTTTTACCCGAAAAAGTCCTATTGATCTCTTGAGTACGTTGTTTGCACTAGTGGAGATGGGCTGATAGGATTTTGCATTCAGGATTGGATGTTTGAACCGAATTATTTTATTAAAACCTAAAGGAAGCAGGGTAGCTATTGATTGTGCATAATTTTGTTTGAGTATGAATGAGTTTGGAATAGTTAGCTTGTGGGTTTGCTTTTCGATTTTGAGTTGGGGTGGTTAAGCCATGGCATTTGGGTATTACTCCTTTGTGTCTAGATGGATTTTGAGTATATTAATGTTAAATAAAATTTTTAGCATTAATTTTTTTGAGATTCTCCATTTTTGATTTGGACTTTTCTTTTGCTTGGGGACAACCAAAAACTTAGGTTTGGGGGTATTTGATGTATTGCATTTTTATAGTAATTATTATTATTAGTTTTAATGATTTTGATGAAATTGATATAATAATTAATTAAATAAATGTAAGAACCTGATATGTTTTATGTCAATTGCAGGTAATTGAGCCAGGTCACACATAATTGGGCTTAACCATATTTTAAAGGTCAAATTAAGTGAAATTGGTTGAGTCCGATTCAGCAGGGTTTGTCATCCAGAGTTATCAGGTCTTGCATCAAAATCAGAGTCCACCTCAAAGCAGAATAATCAAATCAAGATATCAATGGACCCCACACCTTATCCTTTTTGGCATCATCAGCCAGAAAAGAAATTAGAGATGCAGAAAATAAATCAAGCAGTTAATCTCTCCCATCTAGTCAACCAATCTAAATTCTAGATATTTTGGTGTGAGGACCCCTAAAAGGTAAGCTACAGGACTCCAAATTGAGCAAGATTAGATCCTACAGAATTTTGAGAGAAGCAAGAAAGGAACATAATTTACAGAATTGAATTTGGATTCCAAATGAAGTGGCTACAATAGGTTGAAGTTGGTAACAATGTTGGACACAACAAGAAATACCCGATACACCCAGATTCTTCTTAGTGTTTCTTGGCACAAAGATCTGATATGGCAACTAATTTTGGGTGGCAAAGAGCTATCTTGGAAAGAATTAAATGGAAGAAAATCAGAGTCCAAACTAATTCTGCATGAGGAGCAAACTGAGAAAGAATTGGAACCAATTCTTGAAAAACTTGATTTGGGCAGCCAAAACCTTACTTTATTTTGCAGATTTTGTGGACCCAGAAAGGAAGAAATTTTTCTCCTCTAATTAACCATGCCTCCTTTCCTTCTTTTACTATGGAAATCATAATAAAATCAGAAAATTTGGGCAGCATAAGGAGTAGATGGCTGGTGGTTGCTTAAAGCCTATCCAACGGAGGAGAGATTCTATACTAAATAAAAAGAATGATATATAGAATAAAATCATGAGAAAAATACCACCTTAACCCTAGCCCTAGCCCTATTTAAGGATCCTAAAACACCAGCAGGAAGGTGAGGAGAATCATCTTTGAAAGCTAGAAATCAAGCAAGGAGAGTTTGGAGTATCTGGAAGATTTGAAGAGAAGATTCATTCGGCTCTGCAATTCCTTCAGAGTTTTTTCTTTCTCTTGTTTACTTTGAATTTATTTTCTAGAACTCATTGTTAGGATGATTTTGGAGTTTTATTCAAGTAAACTTGAGTTTGATTTTGTTATGATGAAAAGCTAAATTTCTAGCTAGGGTACCTGATGTAGCTTGAATTAAATTTCAATTCCAGAATCTTGTATTAATTTTCTTTGTTAATGCAATTGTTTGTTATTTGCGCTTAATGCTTTTAAGTATTATTATCTTTGGTACTTGATTGATTTCGATTTATAATTGGTACTGGGAAGGAAGATTATAAATTGGAGTTAATAACAAACATCATAGGAATAATAATTGGAGCGGGAGCAGAAGATTTGACCTGTGGGATCTTGAAAATAATCACTGTGCTTGTTGAACTAATTGAAATCTATTTTACTATTGGAAGATAGATTATAGGTTTTAATTAGTATATTTAATAAGACTCGGGAGAGATTATTAAATAATTTAGGATTATTTATCCTTGCATTAATAATTAAATTTAGATTATTAATCAGAATAGCTGGAATTGATAATTGGTCCAAGTGAAATCAGATATATCCTAGTGCTTTATCAATCGAATTTTGATTCAGCTTTCATTGAGTTCTTTAGAGTTAATTTTATTTTTCATTATCATTCAGTTTCGATCGTTTAGATATTAGTAAAATCAGCGTTCATTTTTGGTAATTAAACTCAGTCCTCGTGGGAACGATCTCTTATTTATCATTATATTACTTGAGCGATTTCGTACACTTGCGAAATAGGCTATCACCCCTGTCATATGACTGGATGCTCTTGAGTCTATTATCCAGGAGTTGGATGTTCCATTTACATAAGTAAATACATGTGATAAACTATATGGAGTACCTGAGTGGACAAAAAGAAAGAAATTAAGATATCCGTCCTGGTGGCTAGGCTGTCCTAGAGTAGAGGGTGTGATGCTAGAAGATGACTACTACTTTTTCATCATTCGTCGGAGGGTCTGATATTCTTCTGCAGATAAGCTGTATGCGGCACCCTCAGTCTCTTCAGAGAGATTGGCTTGAGCAGGTCCACGATCATGACTTTGACTTTCAATTCTTCCACCACTACGACGACCACTACGGCCCCGACTATCATGCCCAGGCTGATTTGGGCGACCATGGAGATCCCAGCAAAATGCCTTGATGTGCCTATGCTTGTTGCAATGAAAACATACATTCTCACCTATCTGCTGTAGCTGCATAGTAAGAGCAAATCTTATAAGACTACTGGATTCGGAGGTCACTCGTCGTCGTGTCTCCTCACTCAAAATAGTAGAGAAGACTTGACCTAAACTAGACAACATATCTCTGGTGAGAAGCTGAACTCTGACAACTCAAATTTCAATTTCAGACTATATAGAAAGTCCTGAATCCGTTCTTCTTCTAAATACTTCTGGAATCCATCAACATCAATAGGGCATTATAGAACAAAAGTTCTATAATGATCAGTCTTAGACCAGAGACGCTTCAACTCGATGGCATATTCAGTGACAGATAAATCTCCCTAACGAAGCTGACGCAATTGAGAACGAATCTTAAATACTCGAGCGAAATTCTTCTTCTATGAGAATATTTGGGTCATCGTCTCCTAGACCTCCTGTGCAGTCTCCAGCAGCTGCACACTTCTGGCCACACTTTGTGTCATAGTATTGAGAAGAAATGTCAGAACAACAGAGTTCTCCATTCTCTATTGAGTCATATCCTGCTCACCATTAGCAGGTTTCCTCTTTGTGCCGATGAGATATCTTTCCAAACTTCGTCCTTGAACAAGTAGATGAATGCTCCTCTTCCATTGCAGATATGTCACTGGGCCATCAAGTTCTATAGCCACTTGAAGAAAATTCAGCGATCTACTATCTCTTGACGAACCACCAGATTGAGTGGCAACTATAATAAGTCGATCCAGTAGACTTTCAAGATCTTACATAGTAATTGGATTGGCCATCTCAAAGTACGATAATCTCACTGACACATTATCAATCAATCATCGGATACTCCTTAACTACAGACTTCCAAGCATCCAGTCATAAAATCTCTCCATCTTTTTTTTTCTTTTTTTTTTTTGAAAAAAAAGAAGAAAAAATAAATCAAAGGAAGGGGCTAACCCGTCCCTTCCATGATGCCATGGCTGTTAGAGGGTATGATGGAGGGTGCAGAGGGGCGGTCGTGCGGCGTGCAAGATGTGTGGCATGCAAGTTGCCGGAGAGATGCAGAGAGGCAATTGACGGGGACAGAGGTGGGAAGACAGGCGGAGATCGGACGACGGGTGCAAATGTGTGAGTTGCCGGAGAAGGGGCGCGCGGGATGCCAGAGGGGCATGCGGGAAGGTGGGAGATGCGGGAGGCTATGTGCGAGGCACTCGGTGGGGCAGCAGGTCAGGAGATTGGGAAGAGAGAGATAAGAGAGAAAGGAAAAGGAGAAGGGAAAGAAAAGAAAATTACGATCGGGAGGAACAGGAGAATAGATCAGAACCTGAGAGCTCTGATATCATGATGAATATGAGGAGGAAAAGATTTTTTTTTATTTTTTTTTCATATACAAGAGGGTATACAAGAGGCCTATAAATATAGGTATGTAGACCTAAATATAGACAGAAAATAACAAGAATATATCAAGGAATAATATCCAAGGATCCTTAATTAGACATCTTTCTAATTAGATTCAGTCCTTCCAACATTACCGTTACTTCTGAATCTGCCTTTAGCACTCATAGTAGATTGCTTAGTTCTCATCATAGTAGACTTGCTTCAAGTACATTGGAGGCAATGATGTGTGTCTAAAGTTAGATTCGACAAGAAATACTATATTTGATGGAAGATAATGTTGAACTTTATCATTTTTAATTAATAATTTAACATGATTATTATTATTCTAACAATTTTTTTTATGTTTAGGTTCTTCTCCATTTAAATCTGAATTTAATGGTCTTATGGATGACTCCGATAGTGAAGAGGAGGTACAATATTTATAAAATATAGTTCATTCATTAGAAAATAATTTTGTTTATAAATCTATCCAAACTCGTAGAAATTGATTTGCTTCCAGAGAGAGCAAATATGAAGAACTATGATAGATATTAAAATGGATGCATGGACGTTGATGATAAAGATTAATGTTCTTCATGGATGATTGAATATTTATGTTACTTGTTGATTGTTGTTCATTTTCTTTTAATTATTAAGAAAATATGGTATATACTATGTTAAACCTTTTGTTTACTTTTGAGTGTTATTCTAATGTTGTAGTGTTATTTTTCTTGATTTTTCAGTTGAATAAATGATTGGATTGGGGCAGGGCGGGTTGGATTGGGTTGAAGTCGGGCAAATTGGAAAAAACTAATTTTAATAATAAAAATTTAGATTTTATAAATTTATTTAAGCTTAAACGGGTTTCATGGAGTGGGTTAAGGTCCAAGTTTTTTGAAAACGTAAAGGGTTTGAATTAAGTTTATAAACCCGTTAAGAGTTGATGCAGCGAAATCGATCCATGTATCTAACTTATGAAGCGGGTTATAGAAAGGGCTGATTCGCTCTAAATCTACCCCGTTGCCATCCCTAAAAATATGTAAAGAGTAAATTCTCAGCAAAAAGGATCAACTTTGTGTAGTAAGATCATGGTGCAATATTGTCTTATAACATTGCAAGAAACCACTAGTTTTAGGATGTAAGGAGTAGTAAGGACGACATATAAAAAACTATTTTAGGATGTAATATTCTTCAAAGAAACCACTAGTTTTGATGATAAGAATAGAGAAGGTTTCACTAAAAACCTCCTTATTGATCGTAGATTCTTGTAGGAAGATTCTTTTATTTCTTTCCTCTCATAGTGGCTATTAAATAGCGATTACCAACAAGTTCCAACTAATTGAAAGTGATTTGATGCTCTATTCTTTGTCCCCTAATACCAAATGAGTTTGAAGTCGAGGCCAAGGCCGTGTAATCTTGCATCTATCTGACTTGGTGCTAAGTAGATATAGCAAATGGCAAAACAAAAATATATAATCGACTGAATTAGGTCTTGAGATATAAACAACGTAATAAAAAGGATGGAGCAAGAAATTTTCATTCAAATTTTTACTCAGTGTTAAGCTAATTTTTGAAGCAGCTACTGCTTGGTGCAATGACAAAGGCTTGACCCCTTCGTTGCCTCTCTTATTTACCTTTTCTACCCTCTTCAGGGCCTACACCACTGCCTACTCTTTTCTCATAAGCACTCATCTACTCGCAAATCCTTGCCATTGGTAGCTTCGACATTGCTCTCTCTTTATCTCAAAACACTCTTATCTCCATATACATCAAATGCTCGGACCTCGTATCTGCTATAAGGTATTCAACAGAAGATTAATAAAAAATGCTATATTTTATATTTTATTAATCAACACCTATGCCAAGTCTAGTGACATTGGCTTAGTCGTGAGGCCTTTTGAGAGAACCTTAATGAAGGATATGGTGGCATGGATTGCCACCCCCTTTCCTCTCCATCTCTCTCATTGTATCTCTCTTTTTTCCACTCTCCTTCAAATACAAGAAGTAGACTTCCTTATAAGTTAACCACCGACTTAAGTTGTAATGTGACGCGAGTAATCATGCAATTTTAACTGAGCTTTAAATAGAACTTTTAGATTTAAACGGGCAACACAAAAAAGTTATACTATATTTGCTCATGTAATACAATCATTAAGCTCTTGAAGTATGAAATAATTTGCTATGGCAATGATGAAAATTTATGAAGAGAGAGGATTTGAACTGCGATCGCCATATCTGTTTACCATCTTTCAGGAGCCTTCATCCCCATTTACCAATCTGTCCATTATCAAGTTCATTTAGATTTGGTCCCCCTAGGCCACCTTCTCCTTTTAGATTTGTACGCCTAATTCCGGTTTCCAAGGAGGCAAAAGCATATGGTAGGGAATCTGTCTTTTTTTTTTTTTGGGTAGAAGTAGGGAATCTGTTCAAAAAAAAAAAGAAATCCTCTTTAGACTATCTCGCTTGGAGATCTTCCAACTAGGAAGAGGAAAGATAAAGACATATACTAGAGGGACCGGCATGTATAAACCAAGTTGCTTAGGATTAATCTTCTTCCAGGTCTTTGGAACTAGTTGATTTAGAGTCAAGTCTATCAATAAAGGTTGCTGGTTGAATTTTTTGAGAGCAGGGAAAGAGGTAGGCCCTGGTAATCAACAGGAAATGGAGAAGACTTTCAATCGAGTATATTAGTTAGATGAGGGGCTAAAACTAGATTATTTCCAAATGAAGACCGACCGGCATTTACCAAAATTCACTCATAAACCCGATGCTAATTGAAATTCCAAAAGGAGAAGTTTTGGATGGTGAAGTTTTTATTTTATTTTTTTTAAATGTAACAAAAAAAAAAAAGAAATAGTTTTTTTTTTTTTGGATATTTCTTCTTGGATCTCTATTGGTCGGTCTACCTCTTGATCTAGGCCAATTGGGTTCAATTGTACTTAATTAGGGTCAGGTCAATTGAGACTCTCGTTTACCTATTTTTATCCCAGCCTCCACACTACGCGAGACCGGGGGGCGGGAGTTTCGTCCATTGTTCCTCCAGACGAAGTTTGGCGCCTGCGCCATGGCCGCTCCCCGTCGCAGCTACTCCTGCGAGTCCGCCACCCAAACCCTCGACTGGATGAACGCCATTGCCGTTTTCCTCGAGCCACTCAAGCCTCTCCTTGACGCCCATGTCGTCAATTTCTTTAAGGTCGTTTCAACAACCCTAGCTTTCCTTCGATTCCTTCCTCGAAGCCACCACGGTTTCTGGTCTCACGCCGTTGGATTCCGCAGGATAGGTTGTGGGAGATGGTTGATGAGCAGTGGATGGAATGCCTCAGGAAAGAATCGGTAGAAAATCTCTTGAAATTACCCTCTGGATTCGTCCAGGTATGCCTACTCCTTTGGTTCCATTCTTTTTTCAAGATTTATCCCTGTCCGAGTTTATAGAATAGAGTAGTCTTTGTTTAGATTTGGAAACTTGTTTTGTTTTATCAAGTGCTTGAATTTTGATTAGCTATGTAGTTTATATTGTCGCATTCCTCCTTTCATATTATTTTTAAAATTATTTTTTGATGGTTGAATATTCTCCTACTCTACACCAGTTGCGGAACATAATGCGATATAGCTGCCAAAGTGGAGGGTCTCTTTTGTTTTGTCTTAATTTTCACGCTAATACTGACAGAAGATTGGAATTTAACCCGAAAAAAACCAACTTCTACCGAAAAGATGGAACTTGGATTGGAGACGCTGTATTAAGTGATGCACTGTGGTAGATTTGGTGCAAACAATGAGGTTGGTGTTGGCAACACAGTGTGGACTTGAGAGAAAGCTGACGTGGCAAATAAAAAGAAAATTGTACCGGTGTATTTGTGTCTTTACTTTTCTTGATTCGCTTTCATGTTGATATGCTAAAGAGGAATATCTTGGTTCTTTAAATAATGTAGTGAAGGAGCTTAATGTACTTGTAATTTATGATTCTGCATGAAGATGGTACCTTTTATGATGCAACAGATTGATTATTTAGAGCCAAAAGAGGAAAGAAGAGATAAAGATAGCTTGATAGCTGATTATGTTCGATTTCAAATATCATCTTTCTATTGATGCATGTGAATATTTATGCATAAGGATCTAATTACTCAAGTTGTATTCATCTATGTGGCAGAACTATTGGCCCCATTCACTTCAAGAATTTATATTGACTTTGAGGTCTCTTGTCTTTCCTCGGGAGCCAAAATTGTCACATCTGGTACGCACCTAACCAAACTCTTATATTTGTAAACTGTGTTGCAGTGTATATGACTCATATCTGCTCCAAGTATCAACAGAGGAATAAAAAAACTTTGTAATAATTAATATTAATACAAATTTTTTATTTACTATGCAGTGAATCTCCAGGAGGACAGGCAATAGGATTTGAATGACAGATATAGGTATATTGTGGCAGATGTGGCTAGGGGTAGAGAATAAAAACTTAATAGTGGAAGATAATAGAAAATTAAGTGGGAGACTTAGGCTTGCGTCCATCTTTACCTAACAATATTAAAAACTAAAGGGTTTGCATCCATTTTCATCTTCTAGAAACTTCACCAAAGTTTTTAGGAAACAAGGAGTTAGTTGCTATTCCATCTACAAGTTTACAGGATGTTGGTTAGATAGATTTACTGAAATTGTTCTGTTTCAGAATAACTTTGCTTATGATGTTGTTTGCCATTGTAAGTTAGTGGCAAATACAGATCATTACTCCAAGGCTTTAAAACACATAAGAAAGTACTTTTATGGTTTGTTACTATTTAGTCACTTTTTCATTTTCAATATATGTACCTTTCTGCCGTACCCATTTTTTGTTTCATGTTTTTTTATTTTTGGAAATAAAAAAGGAAAACTTTATGATGGGATATAACTGTGTTTCAATCAAAAATGCTCCTTACCGTCTTATTTTCATTAGAGTGTCCATGAAATAATTGGAAACTTACAACTATTTTTTGCATCAAAATATTTGATTATCAATACTACAATTTGGTCATCAATCAGGCTTGAGTTTATGCAGGTATTCAAGTGCTCGTGGGTACTTACAGGTTGTGGAAAAAATCCTTGGTCATTTAAATGCAAAACAGCCCCTTATAGGTAAATATGTGCCTGCATGCATATGGATGTGCATGTTTTGAGGAGGTTGGCACAGGATTTTTGTGTATTAATCTCAAGGTATCAAAGTGTACCATCTGAAATGAAAATGGTGAAAAGGGGGAGGGGGCCATATGTCTATGGGAGAAAAAATTCCTATTGATTATTCATAATGGTACTTGCATATAGCTATATACCAATGTGCTGACTTGATTAATAAAATGCATATATTTGTATAAGCTCAATGTTTTTGAAATTGGAATCCCAGATTCTCAGGATTTGTTTAACAAAATAGCAAATCATGTTATTCTGGAGAGATAATAGAATACCAGTACCATCCTAAGATTTAAAAGAATGTTGAATGTATGGGCTTTAGCACTATACAAAATAATAAAACTGACCAGCTATTTATGCTTATACATATTGTAGGTTGGTCTCATGAAATCATTGGATCACCACAAAAATTTGCATATCATTGTGAAAATGTATATCCATTGTCTATGTCATGGTTCATTGTGAGGTAGTAGTCACGGGTCCCAATATAAAAAATTTACATTATGCATGTCTTTTTTTTGTGCCCACCAGGCCTAAGAGCATCCTCTTTTTTTTTTTTTCCTAAAGGTAAAGAGAGCAACTATGATTTTCCTGTGTAACATCTGCAAGCTATGATTTTGCTTCTTATGCATGGTGCTTAAACCTAAAATTGTCGTCTTTCTTATAAGCATTTGTGTTTCATTATTCAATATTTTGTAGCGCTATTAATAGTTTCCCATTGATTTGCAATTCACTTGTTTATTTAAAAATGCCACCTTTTGCTTTTCTTGCAGTTCTTGTGTAATTTGCAGGTGGCGTCACTTGGTACTGTTCTTACTCAAGGCATGAGTTTGAAGAAAAAACATGAAGTATGTAGATGCAGTGTTCAGTGGCAAAGTTGTTTTGTCCTTTGTGAATGTCCTAAGAAATTTTTGTTCATGTAGTCCTTGCAAATAGTGACTTATGTCTGTATGGTTGGGGACTTTATCACACATCAGTTTTGGAATATGTGATTCCTCATGGAACAGGTGGAGATTTTAGCTGCAGTCATCAGGAAAGTAGCCAGTGGTTCTGGAGCTGAGACAATTGTTGATGTTGGTTCTGGTCAGGTATAACAATCTAAATTGTCTCATCAATTTCATCATGGAAGTTAAGAAAATTATGCCTATTATTTTCCACCTCTGGTATTCCAACTACTGATTTGAAGACGATGATCTTGACCATGTTGTCTTCCCAATCTCTCCTCTCTCTGCTTTACTATCTCATGCCTTGGTTAGTTGGAGAAAATTTTTGTCTAGGTTGTGTGATGAATTTTGCATAGCATGCTTCTTTTTCTTCTTTCCAGGACCTTGTTGTTTACACTTTTCTCTTGGTTTTATCAGGGATATCTTGCACAAGCATTATCATTTGAATATCAGCTTTCTGTTACAGCAATAGATGCTTCTATGCACCATGCAACTGTTACCAATGCTCGTGCTGAGACAATCAAAAAGCATTATGCAGCTAAAATGTGAATTTCAGTGTTGCAGTCATATCTTTGATATACATTTAGTTCTTTGTTTTTGTGACTTGTACGCCATATGTTTATAATGTCTCGTTGATTTGTCAGTGCACAAAGCCAACATCTCAAGGTTCCTCGAACTGTCACTTGCCATGTTCTTTCAAGTGACATACTGACAGCTTTAAGCACTGTCTCATTGCATGAAGATAATGTTGAACAGTCAACAGACACTGGTAACAGTCTAGAAAATGCTGTGCTGGAGAACTCGAAATCACATATAGGACAAGCAAGTTATTTATATAATAACAGAAACATTCGACTTCCATTGGTTCTTGCTGGACTTCATGCTTGTGGAGATCTTTCAGTGAACATGCTCAGGTAAATTCTTTCTAAGTTGCTGATGTTTGAAAGCATGATTTGTTGGTTTAACATCACATAAAATTTGTTCATGATGTTTATTTATCCTGTAACTATCATGTACTATATTTAGACTTTTGTAGTCTAAGTTTGATATTCATGGATTTTATGGTTTTTAATTCTTTTTATCTTCAAATTCTGATCAATTCAGGACCTTTGTGGACTGCAAACAAGTGATAGCACTTGTTGGTGTTGGTTGTTGCTACAACTTACTATCTGAAGACCAGGCTGAGAAGACCCACACTTCATGTGGTTTTCCAATGAGCAACGCTGCTAAATTATCTAGGTTAACCCTTGGAAAAAATGCGCGCGATCTTGCTTGTCAGGTATCTGTGGTTCAGTAATGATGTTTTCTTTAGGAGGAGTTTAGTGCTGATGTTTACCATATCATCCTACATCATTTTGTTATCATTTTAAATTTAGTTATATCATGTGAAATTTAGAGGATGAGGCTTAGCATGATGATAAGATATTTCCATTGTGACTTGGAGATTATGGGTTTGAAACATGAAAACAGCCTTTCCGCATGCAGAGTGAGGCTGTGTACATTTGACCCTCCCCAGATGCTGTAATGGTGGGAGCAAGGTTCGCTGTGTCGATACCGGGGTCCATACTGGCCGATCAACAACATAGGACGCCCTCATGCCGTTCCGTGTCAAGCCTGAACCAACACAACAGAGAGAGAGGGGAGAACCAGAGAAAGGAAAAGAGAGAGGGGGGCGGGAGGCGGAGGGAGGGAAGGAGAGGGAGATGGCAGAGAGGCCAGCAATGGCTGTTGGAGGGTTATAGAGGCCCTCAAAAGATCGAAGGAGCAAAGAAGAGGAAGAATTGAGAGAAGAAAAGAGAGAGGGGGGGAGGGAGGGAAGGAGCAAGAGAGGGCGGGGAGGCTGCGTTGGTTGCTGGAGGGCCGCGGAGGCCCTCGGATGGCTGGATTTTCCTTCTCAGAACAAGACAACGCTCTCCCTTCCTCCCCCCTCTCTCTATTTTCCTCTCTTCAAAGGAGGGTGGAGCTCTGGAGGCCTCAACCACTCTCCAACGGCCTCGGTGGGCCTCCGATGGCCTTCAACGGCTTTCGGTGGCCTCCCTGGCTCTTCCTTCTCCTTCCCCCTTCTCTTTCTCACTTTGTTTATTTTTTCCCTTCATCAGTCCTCGTTGGTGTTTTGTTTCGAATGCTGGAACCATCCTGTTCGATTGTCGGTATGGTTTGACATGGCCCGAATAGGATGGTTTGGGATGATTCGACGAACATTGGGTGGGAGCCTAATGTACTAGACCACCCCTTTGTATGAAATTTACAATCTTTTTGTTGACTCAAGGTTTAATTTTGATGATACAGAACACTTGAGTACAAATGTACTAATCATGTGTTTAAGAATGGCTGTAGGACCTCTAAATGAGTTTAAAATGATCCACTAAAGTAAAGAAAGAACTCACTCAAATCATCCAGATCAAAAAGGACTTCCAGCAATATTCTACAAGTTTTGACTTAGAGGAGTCGATCTCAAATAGTCAGGAGCCGACACCTGAATGTCCATAGCGTCAAACATAATATCCTTGTTTTGGGAGGTTTTAGGAGTTGATCTCTTGAAAAAAAGAGTCGACCTTGACATGTTGGAGTAGATTGACACATTTTACGAGTCGACCCTAAGATTAGACGAGTAGAATCCTCAACAATTTCAGGCGAAAGACAGAGAGCCTTGAAAATCAGCCCTCTTGAGAGTCGACCCCAACCACGAGTCGACCCTGACCAGCCATGAGTCGACCCCAAAATGGTCTCAGGAAGAAGATAAAAAGCTTGGAAAAACAATCTCTTTGAGAGTCACCCTCAGTGCGTCAAGAGTCGACCTATGCTAGACATGAGTCGATTCCAAGATCAGCAGAGTTGACCCAGAATGATCTTACACAAAAGAAAGAGGATACTCAAAAAATGCATATTTCAAGAGTCGACTCAAAGACAAGACAAGTTGACCCTCGAAGAAGAGGAGTTGACCCTTTGCTTGATAGCCTAATGGCTAGTTTTCTGCAAGTTTCCAATAGGCAAAGCAGACCTCCAATGGCTCTTTTTGCCTTTGCAATGATTAGTACATATGTTCCAGCTATTTTTCATGGTATTTAAGGCTTGAAATTATATGGGGGAACACATCTAATAGAAGGAAAGTGAATTTAAGAGAAAAACTTCATGATTTTCAGTTTGAACATTGAATACACTTGAGAAAAATAAAAGGAAGAGTGAATGTGCATTGATTTAGTGTGCTTCATTCACTCAAGCCTTAAAGGAGAGAAGTCAAAGTAATCGAGAGCAACCTACCTCGACTTCACTATGCTTCAACGAGTTTTACTATTTAGCTCATAAAAAAGCTTTTGTTTTATTGTCTTTCAATCTACTTCTATTTTCTTGATTGTCACAAGTTTCAAGGGAGTGAAACTTGGCGGAAAGGTTGGTCCAAACCTTGAATTGGATAGTGTTATAAGACTAAGCCAAGGAGAGGCATGTTGGGAGGTTTTGGTTGATTTCCTATTCAAAATCAATTGAGTTGATTATGAGCCCATGCAAAACTATTGATCTACAATCAAGTTAATTATAATTGAATTCCCTAACAAGGATTCTTAGGGAGTGAATGTAGATGCTGAGTTTGATGCTGAACTATTATAAAATTATGGTGTTTAATTATGTTTCCCTTCTTGCTTTCTTGCATTCTCATATTTCTCCATATCACTACTTACATTCTTTGCTTAATTTCATATTCACTCAATTAAGTAGCATTAGCGCGCATGATTGCTTTAAATTTTTTAGTACCTAATTTATCCCTCTTCCTCTTGGGTTGCATATTTAGGCAACACTTGTCCTTATATGGAGATCGAATATAAGTAGTCATCCAAGAGTTATGACTAAATGAGAGGAAGCATGCTTAATAGGTTAGTCAGTGGAATCATGATAGGAAATCATGGATAACGTTTAGTTCTTATTCTTTCAGATGATTTATAGTTTAAGTGGTTTGTTAAGCAAAATTTGACTTGATGGTGTCGAAGCCTTTCCTTCGCCCTTCATTCCACTTACCTTCTATAATAGATATGCAAGTGCTTTTGTTATTTATCATTGCCTTGAATTGACTCTTTCGAACTTGTTTGGTTCACGGGAAGTAGAGGGGAGAAAGATAATTCTTGGGAAGTGGAAAGGAGAGAACGAAAAATACTCTTCCGATATGAAGACACTTCTTATATTTCATGGGAAGTGGAAACTTATGGGGGAGGTAGGTTTTGAGAGTTCCTACGAGATGAGAATTGACAGTCCTTTTTTCTTTCCAAAAATACTCTTTTAAGATTCATGCTTAAAAGTTTGTGAAATATCAATAAATGGTTAAGATGAAATAGTGAATAGTAATATATGCCAAGGTCTCCATTTTCTCCTCCTTGCAAAATCAATATAATATAATATTAGTATTATCCTAATATTAATATTAATATAATATAATATTTATATTAATATAAATATTATAATATTTATAATATGTTAATATTATTTTAATATTTATACTAATATATTATTTTTATTAATATTAATATAGTATTTATATTAATATATTAATATTTATATTGATATAATATTATATTTATACTTATATTAATGAATTTATTATATTAAATATTAGTATTATATGAATATAATATTAATGCATATATATTAGTATTATATTAATATAATAAATTATTATGATCTAATGTTATATTATAATATAATAATATTATATTTATATTAATATAAATATAGTATTATTAGCAAAAAGATATGGTCTTGTATCTATTAAGGGTATAATAGGTATTTTACACAGTTTTTTTAGGAAAGTAGATTCTCAACCAGACATAGGCATTTTTTTATGGTCAACCAAACATGCCAAAATTATATTTTTAGGAAGTAACTTCAATTTTCTTGGAAGAAAAATTCTTCTCGCGAATCAAACGAGTCCTTCATCCTAATGAGACCAGAAACCAAACATATGTAGGGCTGTAATCATCTTTTTTCAGCTACTTGTTGTAAGGTGACTAGATTTTCTATTGATTAGTGGTATTTGCTTGTTGCTCATAAGTGGGGACATTGTTGGATATCTTGGAACTAAAATTTATTGCTAAGAGTATAAACTTGATTTAAAGAAGTACAAAGAGCTTGTGTATAATTTGTAGATTAATTAATGTATTATCCTTGAGTGCAATGAGACAATGAAAGAAGATTTCTAGGGCTTAAAGCTTCCCTCTTATTTGCATCTATGGAGTATGTTATGATAGGAGACATTGCATGATTATGAGCATTTGGTTATTTTCCATAGATATCCGGACTTGACACCCTATCCCATCATACTTATGTCAAAACGACACAAAACAATCTGTATAGGTATGGGATCCTAGTTCAATAGATAAACAAAATGTTCGAGCGCACTCTTTGAGAGTCTAGGAAGCAAAGATAGAGGAAATGGAAGGGAAGATGGTCCTGTAGAAATCACAGAGAGAAGGGGGGTTGGAGGAAAGGGGTGGTAGGCACCTATTTGGGATGAATGGAGCTGGTGCTAGAATCAACTAGGCTGATGAGGTCGATAGTCATCAAAATTGCCTAGGTGGAGAAAGTTGTCGAAGATGGAGGTTGTGGTAGGTGGAGCATCAAGAGGACGAGAAGGGATTGCGACTAAGGTTAGGATATGTTTAGTTTGGATTGTTGACATGTGCGATGCATATGGAGCATATCAATTAAGATAGTTTGATTGTAGATATAAGTTCTAGTTTTAGGCTGGCTCATGTTTATTGAACACAGCCTATTGCTAGAAATTTTTATTGCTGGTTCCCTCTTTTGTGGACACTGGTAAGTGGTAGCCTTGATGGATCAGTGAGATCACCAATTTAGCACTTGAAGATCTCATGTTAATTTGATTCATTTCATCCAAAATCTTTGGTTGCACTTTGGAAACACTATTGCATCTGATCTCCATTGTTTGCAATACTCACATTCTTAAGCAAAACTTTATCTGCTGCACCTGATGCACACAACTCAAATCCATCTGAGAAACTGGAATATACCTCATGCTCTAATTAAGGTAATGGAATGGTTCTTCTTTTCCCTAATAATCCTCAATTGGCATGTCATCATTTGGTTCTTGCCAACTCAGATCTTAGACTTTGTTGTGGTCTCCTATAATGCCTTTGTAAGTAGTGAGAAATCAATTAAAAGTAGAAATCCAATGACATGACAAAGTTCATTGACCTCAATTTCAATCATTTTTGTAGAAGGCAAGCTCTTGAGTGAACAGGTGAACATGTCAAGTATATTTACATTTATGAATTCAAACATCCATTATCTAGACCTGTGCAAAAAATAGCCTGGCTTGGTCTTGGACAGGTCTGGGTTGAAGTTTTTGACCTGATAGGCCTGATTTAAAATTAGGACAGGCTTGGATTCACTATTTTTTCACCGAGCTCGACTTGCAAAAAGTATTTGCATATTTATAAGCTGTAACCTATAACTTTTATATACTATATTATATTTTTGTTTTAAATTTTGAAATGAAAAGGTGTGGGGGGGGGGGGGGATTGAGTGCAGATCCTTTTTGTTGGTGCTGGTGTGCTGCACCACCTCTACCTTGCTTGTCTACACTAGCCAACACCACTCCCTTTTTAATCGAGTGTGAATCCTTTTTTCTGCACTTGCGTGCTTAGCCTTATGTTGCATGTGTAATTGGTCTACCTCTTGAGGCCTGTGTGCCTCTAGTGTTGCAGTGCACAAACAGTGGCTAATGCAATGGACGGACCTTGGAGCATGGACCAATCCCACGTGTGACACATTGTTAGCACATGGGCACAAAAAGGATCTACACTCCCAACCTTGAGTCCTCAACCACTAATTCCAATAGCCAACTTGAGGTCCCTATCTCCTTGCTTTCTCTCACTCTCTATCTCCATCCCTTCCCTCCCTGCACTCCCACCCTCCATTTGCATCCACAATGGATCAAGACATGTAGGCACCTCCTCCTTATCTCTTTCCCACCCACACTCTCCCTCTCTCCCCTTCCTTGGTGGCTGGTACATCCTCCATCTTGCCTCTCTCGTACCCTAGTTGGCCAGTTTGTCCTCCATCTCCTCCCTCTCCTTTCACTCCCTTCTAGAACCCCTATTTTTTGGTTCATACTCCTCTCTCCTTCTCACTCTCTTTCCCCTCCCCCTGGTAGTTAGAACTCAATTGAGTTGGGTTGGTTGGGCCAAGCCAGACTGGTCCAACTTTTTTCCTTGTTAGGTGGGTTGCTTGGGCCTTATAATTTTACACTAGGCCAGGTTTTGGCTCCAAATTTTAAACCCAAAGCCGTGACTAGACCTAGTAAATTTGTTTTGGTAATTAGACCTTGGCTTGTCCCTGTAGATACTCAAATCTACTGCTAGCTTCATAAATTTAAGAACAAGCCTTCATGAACTAGCTAGCACCACAATTTGGGACAAACACTAAAGGTACAAAAAATGCAATAACCCAATAATATGAAGAAGCTAATTAGAATGGAAAAAGAACATGGGTGGAGATTGATAATAAGTCCATAGAACCTAGAGTGGAATGCTGTAGAGTTTGAGAGGTAATCCCATCAAGATCACTCAGACTCTTTACAAAGTTTGAAACCACCTCTTTGTAGGTATGGCATGGAATGGAAACAAATATACAAGCTTCCTCCAGGGGAGCGAACTTGATGCAAGGTGGTAAAGGGCCACCAATATTTGATTCTAGCTTTCAAAAGCTTGGTCAATGAATGATAAGAGAACTTGAGGTTTGAGCTGAACATGGTAAAAGGGAGCAGAGGTTCTTGGACTCGGAAATCAATTAGCTTAAGGTTCTAGAGGTGATCTAAACCTGTAAATTCCTTCGAGAAGGTCATACAGCAATTCCTAAGTTCCAATTTCTTTAGAACGTGGAAGTGTTGGAGATGGATCCCTTTGTGCCATCGAGATTAGAAATGTGGAGGTCCTCAAGGCTGCCGTTCTTGGAGGGGAAGAGAACTGGACATGGTCCATGGTTTTAAAAAGTGGGCCAAGTGCTTGCCCTAGGTGGATTAGGCTCCAGACTCAACAAGGCATAAGTGGCACATATAGTCTGTCCAACCTAGGGAGGGGCCTAGGTGCACCTTCGCGCCTCACATGGGCTGCTTAGGTGGGTGCCCTGTCGGGAAAGCATGGGGGCTGGGTCTATAATCCAGCACCCGATTGATGTTACTCTTTTGCTTCTCTTCTCTCTCATGATCTAATCCCTAAAGTCCTAAACCCTAGTTTGTAACAGAATGGGGAGGCATAGAACAAAAGGATCACTCAATGTTGAGCCAAAGTAAGTTATTTTCCCCCCTTGTGTCTTTTGTCCAATCTTGTTTATTTTTCTCTTGATGTTGCCTCTTAGGGGGCCATCGCTTGGCTCAATGGTAAAAGGCTTGGGTTGAAATTGCAAAGGCACGGTACTAAAAAGAATGCTATAGGTTAGTATGTCCTCAGCTTGCCCCTCCTAGGACCTCGGATTCTTGGGTCCATAACTGCACAATGTGGTTTTCTTGATGTTGCCTCCCATAGTTAGGGCATGGGGCTATGGCTAGTAGCAATAGCAATGCTAGTAGGGTTGCCATTGGCATCCATATTTGATGTTGCTGTTTTGTAGGTTGTCTTCGATATCACTAGCACTAGCTGCTGCTAGTGCTAGAAGCTACTGCTGGTGGTCTCGCTTACTAAATAGTTGCCAAGTGCCATGACTCCAGCCTATTTCCAAAGCACCCAATATTAGAAAAAAATAGAAATAATAACTGTAATATTGTCCTTAAAATTTTCAATTTCTAAAGAGTATTAGACTTGTTGAGGTAAATTTGGGAAGTAGATGCCAAGATTTAATTGAAATTGACTGCATTTTTCCATTTATAAACTGACTATACTTGATTGTTCATGCTATATTTCTATTAATTAACTTATGTTTGTAGTTGATTTTTTTTTTTAATTAACTTGATTGCTATAAGTTTCTCTTCATATTTGTATTACATATATATGTAAACTTTATTTATTTACAAAGCACTTACAAGTTTTGAACTCTAGGCACTCACCTAGTGCCTAGATGCTACGCAGCCCCCTTGCTGCCCGATTCCTGTCTGTGGTCTTTTAAAACAATCGTGAGGTTGGGGCCATGGCAGTCATCGAATTGAAGCGAGAGGTGGAAGGATCGGAGGAGGCCTTGGTGGAAGACGAGGTGATGATAGAAGATGTTGATCGGATAAGGAGTTGTGGTGGGAGAGGGGAACATGAAGGAGTAGGAAACATAGAAGGGAGTAGTGGTGATGTCACAGATCTTGCAGCCAAAGGATGGGTAAATGTAGAGGTGGGTTATGGTCTAGGCTTGGCGCTGATGATGAGAGAGGATGGTGGCCTGGATGGCATTATCAATGGTATGGAGAGACAATATGGATGTTTGGTTTTCCTCAAGGAGAGAGCTGTAGTATTAAACTCTATTGCAGTTTCATCTAATTTGCTTCATCATTTCTTTGTTATATATTTTTATCCTCAGTCTTTTTAGGTTTCATATTGTTTTTGCTCTACTACCTCTCACTCCAAGTCCTTGTCTTGTTCTTGATATTGACGGGCATGGCATTGTTGGCTTGCCTCTACTATCTTACCTTGTGTTTGGCTGGGGCCATAAGAGGGAGGATAATGGGGATGGAAGGATAGATGGCCTCCATCTACCATGTGATTCAAAAAATTTTAGGAAGAATGGATGAAAATGAGGGATTGCCCATCCATCCTGGCCCACCATTGTGCATCTTTCCAAATTGATAGGATGCAAGGAAGGATAGATGGAGCATGTGAAGGATGGGTTTCCATGTTGATAAAATTATCCTTCATTATTTTTTGACAAAATCCTAATCAAGATTTTACATTCCGATGGAATAGGGGGCATCCTGACCATCCCATCCCATTCTTATGAGAAAATGGGACTGGGAAGAGTTTGGGACTTCGAAATCTATCCATGCAGGGAAAGAAGAAGATATAGAAAAGAAAGATGATAAAGTGAAAAGAAAGAAGAAGAAAAATGAAAGAAAGTAGGGAATGGAGAAGAAAAAGAAAGGAAGGATAGTGAAAGAAGAAGAAAAATGAAAAAAAGAAAAAAAGGATGATAAAAATAAAGAAAAATAAGGAAGGAAAGAAAAAGAGAAATAAAGAAAGAAAAACAGAAGGGAGAGAGATGGAAGATATTTATTAGGATATATGATTAGGATGATTGTCGGGATGGGACGGGAAAGCGTCCTATATCATAGAAATATCGGGACACCTCTGTTCCACAGGATTTAAAACCTTGATCCTAATACTTATTCACTTTTTTATTCATGTTATATATATATATATATATATATATATATATATATATATATATATATATATATGTTATTTTAGCTATACTATTTATCTTATAATATTAAATTTTATTTATAATTATTTTAATTTTAGTATATAATTTTTATAATTATAAGTAAATAATTAGAATTGTCTTCTATTTATCTATATTCAATATTTTTAGTAACTATTGGTATAAAATTAGTTAACTATTTTTATTAAATTATAATTAGTTACTTATATAATTTCTGTATAATTAAATTTATATAAAATTAATTTATAAATTTATTTATTAAATTAATTTAAATCAAAATTAAATTTTATATAATTTCTTATATAATTATAAATTATAAAGTTTATAAGTTTATATATTGCCCTATTTCTTTAGCATAAATAATTGTTATAAATTGATAATAAAAATATTTTTTTTATCAAAGGGTAGTTTAGTAAAATTATCATACAAATATCATCCCTCCTTTTTATTCCTATACCAAATGGAGGAAATCATGCCCGTTCATCCTTCCATGTTTCACCAAACACACGAGAGGAGGATGGGCCTTTCATCCATCCTCTCTGTCATCCATCCTTCTTCCTTCATCCATACTTCCTTAAATCCATCCATTGTACCAAACAAAGGGTTAATCTTTGTGGAAAGAAGGGTAGGGCTAATATAATGGACAGCCAAGATTGAATTTTAAGTAGAAAAAACTAATAGCCTTAGCTCTAGGTCTTTTACAAGAGGGTCTTCTTAGTATGCAAGCAGGGTGCTTTGGACTAGGTCTTAGGAAGATCAATTTGGAGTTGGGTTAGATTTGCTGCTATCCCTCTCTGATTTCAATTGTCCGAGTCATTTTGGTGAGAAGTGATATGTAGCAAAATGTAATAGACATGTATACTTTGGGTTAGATTAATGGAGTATATTCGAGTACCATGTGGTTACTATTAAAAAATTTAAGGTATGATATAAAGTTTAAAAAGAATTAAATATGGATTAGATGCTAATATCGCTTCTGTCAAAAAATTGTTTTTGATTTGTTTGTTATCGCTATGTTTTTAATCTAAATAAGCTTAAGTTTTGTTGTCTAAAGACAAGTGGGGACTACTAAAAGTTCTAAATATAGATATCTTTAGAAAAGATTTAGTGTGGGTTAGATGGTACTATGCTTTCATGAAATTGTTTATAATTTGTTCGGTATTTTTTGTTCTTAATCTAGATAAGCTTAAGTTTTGTTATGACCAAGAAATAACTGTGAATTTTGATAAAGAACTTGGGACTCTTATTATGCATAGAAACATGGATATTCCCAACTGCGTAAGAGTTTCCTTGGATCCCTCCTTAGAGTCCAACAATGTTAGATCTCTCTGTTTTATAAGAAATTTATATGATTTAAATCTCTAGGAGAATCCTAATTGGGACTGTTATGGGATTTAAAAAGTTGGAAAACATGGCCGATCTGATATAGTTTAAGGATTAACTTTAAATCCCTGGCTTGTGCATGAAATTAAAATGGACATAAATGTGTACTTTCAACATAAAGCAAAGGCTCTATTGCTTATAAAACATAGGCACCATGGCTTTTATGTTGAAACAGAGTCCTAATCATTGGATCACATTCAAACCAACTTGTCTCAATACTTGCACCCAATATTGGATTAGTTATGCCAAGTCCTCATTTCCTAAGATCTAGAAGTTAGATGGATCCAACTCTTAGATACATGTGTACACCCAACACCCCTACTTGAATGTATGTAACATTATAATATAGGTTATTACTTATAAAATTAATAGAAAGGGTATTGGAGTGACAAGAAAGATAAGATTATAGAATGAGGGCATTGGGAGATCTTAAGAGCTTAATAGAGAATAATGTCTTTGAAATAAATGGTGATTGTTCAGTCATGTGGTAGAAAATTTAGAGATGGACCAATAAAACGAGCTCGTACTAATGTTGAAGGTTATGGCAGGGGGAGGAAAAACATGGAATATTTGTCAGTAGCTATCTAAGATAGTTTGGTAGGTATTGGATGGTACAGTGCTTTTTTTTTTTAAAACTGTTTTTGGTCTATGGGGGTTAATAAATTTGAATTTGACTTCATATTGATATGACCAAGAGTATAGGTTAAGTGGTTATTGGTATGGTTACAGGATGTTGTTACGTAGTTCACCTTTCTTGACCTTACCTGTTGAAAATTTGCTAATATATCTATCATAGAGAGTATTTATTTAATAAATATTAGGAAAGTTTTCATTAAACAAGTTAGTTCTGGAATTTGGAGCATTCTTTTGCCAACCATGTTATGTTGGCGGTAGAGATATATGTGACCTTGATAAGTTTTATGAAACAATTAAATTTTGGATGAAAAAAACTTTCTTCTTCTTAGTAATTAATTGGGTGAAAAATTTGTTTGATCAAGACTCTTATTGAATATCTCTACCAATTTAATGGAGAATCCGACCATGTTTGATCTTTTCTTTTGTGGCTAAAATGCTAAATGCCCTTATGTAGCTGGAGACTCACCCACATGTTAGGCTTCTCCTATTAAAATAGTAAGGAAATATTGTGTTCTCCCTCCATAATGGCAGTTGATTGTGGGAATCCCATGCTTGGTGGAATAGAAGAGAGAAAATTAATGCACAAGTTACTTAGACATAAGAGTGTCTGTCCATCTTACTTTCTTTCTTTTCTTTTCTTTCCATTTTTAGTTAATATTAACTTGGGAAAGTAGGATAGGACTTCATTAATTGAACAATATCTGTTTTTATTATTTACATTAGGAGTTCTCTTGACAAATCAAATTGTGCTTTCCCTCGTTTTTTTATTTTTTTACAGTTGGACTGCCATGGAATCCCGTTTAGAATGGAAACAACATATGAAATTAATATCACAATTAAAACTATTTCCTACTTTGACAAATCTCCAAAAAGAATTAAAATATTATTTTTTACATAAATGTATCTTTATTAGCATGCATATCCCTTAATGTTCATTTATTTAGCAAATTACTTTTATCGTGATGGTGATAGGGTCATTGACATCCATCAAATGCTACTTTCTTTGAAGAATTCATGTGCATTGCACATTCTTGGTGCTAGTTTTGCAAATAGAAGAAAGTGTTCTTGTGATGTGGTTGTTTTTTTTTAATTTCCTTATAGTACTTTTTCCATGAGTATTAGATGTTAAATAGTTAGGTCAACTTTCTACCTTGCTATATTGGAGCTATCTTGTTCCTATATGGATGTTGCTATTGAGGAAAATGCCTCAAGATTCGATCCATAATAAGCCCAGAATGAGGTTCAAGACGATGAGCGGTATCGTCCTCTATAGTCTAGAGAAATGGTTGGATCTTTAACAAAAAACGTTGTATTTCGCGTTTTTCAAGATCCATTAGATAATGAACTATTGGTTCTAAGCCATCTCTGGCGATAGTCCAACGAGTCCAAGAACAGTCCAAACGGAGTTCAAACGGAGAAACGGCACGCGAAAGAAGGCGAGGTGGACGGATACGGCACATGGACGACAGACGGGCCCACAGGCCGGCACGGGCCCGCAGGTGTGTCGGTCAAGCCCAAGCCCAGCGCATGGGTCGGCAGCAGGCGCGCGGCCCAGGTGCCCGCACGGCCCAACCCACGTGCGAGTGCGGCCCAGACCACATGGGGTACCACGGTCCACGGGCTGGTGCAGTCCATAGGGAGTTGCGTGGACCAGTCGATCATTTTTCTTGGGTTTCGTGCGGTCCACAGTGGATTGGATGTGATTTCAGGTGTGTTTTTCGTGGTTTATAAGTTTTATCGTGGGTCGGGGCGTGGGAGAGCACAATCTGATGGCCCAGGGATGAGCCGGTTGTGATCTGATGATTCAGTGGCTTCCTGGGTGCTATCAGGAGTCCTGTGATGGATAGGATTCGGATTTGGTCTGCATCTGAGGTCTTTAAAAATCCCTATGGGCAGTAGAGAACGACAGATCGTGGTAGCAGTGTTCGGCAGAGACTTGAGAGACGCCAACAGTTGAGAGAGAGTTCAGTAGGTAGACCCTGAAGAGACGCCAGCAGAGAGCAGAAGCATGGGGTGCTTCGGACAGACTGTTAGGCAGCGGATAATGATCATTTCAGGGGTTCAGAAAATCTCTTAGAGAGAGCTTTTGTGATGAAGAGCTTCTTGTTGAGAGAGAAATTGGTGTACGAGGATTGAGGATGTGATCTTTTATAAAATTTTTTCTTTTCTCATAGTGAAGCTTGCATGCCCCGTGGAAACGAGCCTTTTGGATGATCCACGTATTTGATTGTGTTTCTTGTTTTGTTTCTTCTTTCTTTCTGTTGCAATGTATGGTACCGGATCTTGCTCAATAAGTGGTATCAGAGCTAGGTGGTACCAAGACGTAGGTTACAGCAGTGGTGATCAAGATTGAAGATGGAGAAGACATGTTCAATCAAAATGGAGATCAACAGATTTGATGGAAAGAGCAATTTCTCTTTGTGGCAAGCGAGGATGAAGGACGTGCTCATCCAGCAAGAGTTAATCGATACTCTCTTATGCGAGGAGAAGCCAACTACCATGGAGGTGCGAGATTGGAGGCAGCTCCAGATGCAAGCGGTGAGTATGATCTGCTTGTACCTAGCAGATGATGTGGTGATCCATATGCTTGGTGAGACTTCTCCAATAGCGATGTGGTCGAAGTCCGAGGAGTTATACATGGTGAAGTCCCTCACTAACACTCGTTTTCTCTGGAGACAGTTCTACCAACTGCGAATGACTGAGGAACAGAGCATGCAAGAGCATCTCAATCACTTTCAGAAGATCCTTACCGACTTCAGCATTGGGAGAAAGTTGAGGAGAAGATCAGGGCGTTGGTCTTGCTAGCATCACTTCTCCCTTCGTATGAATTCTTGGTGACTGCTCTTTTAGTGGAGAAGAGCACCATCAAGATAGATGAGATCATCATAGCGATTCTTCAGAACGAGATTCTTAGGAGGGAGAATCCGACTTTAAGTTTAGACGGCAGCAGCTCAGCTTTGATGGTTTCTGAAAGAGCAGGTGGAGACAGATGAAGCGACAGGAGATCACGAGGTGGGCGGTCCAAATTCAGAATGAGAGACTTGAGCAAGGTCAGGTGTTATCATTGCGACGAGTTGGGGCATCTAGCTAGAGATTGTTCACAATGAAGAGATCGGATGAAGGCTACTGCAGCAATGGTCAGTAATGAGTCAGAGAATGATGTCTTGGTGATATTTGATAAGGTATTTACTTTTTTCCAGTAGTGAATTTTAGATTTTGCATGCACCTATCATGTATGTTGCAGAGAGGAGTTGCTTGACTCCCTGGAGAGCAGTGAGGGCACTGTTTTTCTGTCGGATGGATCGAACTGTACGATCAAAAATATCGGGATGGTCAGCTGGAGAACACATGATTGTGCAATGAGGAGATTGGGAGAGGTCTGATACATATCTGATTTTAGATGAAATCTTATCTCACTGAGTAGACTGAATTTGATCGGCTATAGGTGGAGAGCTGGTGGAGGAATCTTGAAGGTTTTGTGCAGCGATAGGGTGAGATTGGAGGGGAAGAAGAGGACGAGAGGATATTACTACCTGATGGGGAGTCCAGTGCGAGGTGGAGCTTCAGGAGTCAGGGTGAGTCCGGAGCGAGGTGGAGCTTCAGGTGGAGGTGGATTAGGCACGAGATGCGAGACTCGGAGGATGAGAGACGATATCACAAGGTGAGATTTCTATTGTCGTAGGAGATTATCCTGAGCAGATCTCAGGTCAGAAGGAGCATAGCATACAATGGAGATAGGATTGAGCAGTCTAGCTCGACTTCTATGTTTGTCCATCTATGATCAGCAGACGTTTGCCCCAGGGCATGAGGACAAGAAGATTCAAAAGCTCTCAAAGTTAGGAGGAGACCGAATATCGAGTCGAGGTGGAGATTGTTGAGGAAAATGCCTTAAGATCGATTCATAATAAGTTCAGAATGAGATCCAGGATGACGAACGAAGTCCAACGAACTCAAGAATAGTCCAAACGGAGTCCAGACGAAGAAATTGCGAGCGAAAGAAGGTCAGGAGGTGGACGGATACGGCACACGGACGGTAGATAGGCCCCACAAGCCGTCGTAGGCCCGCAGGTGCGCGGGCTAGGCCCAGGCCCAGCGCATGGGCTAGCAACGGGTGTGCGGCACAGGCGCCCGCGCATCCCAGTGCGCTAGCGCGCGTGCGTAGCCCACACGCTAGCGCAGCCAGACCGTGTGGCGTACCGCAATCCATGGGCTGGTGCAGTCCATGGGGAGCTACGTGGACTAGTGGATCGTTTCCCTTGGGTTCCACACGGTCCACAGTGGACCGGAAGCGATTCCAAGTGCGTTTCTCGCGTTTTATAAGTTTTGTCATGGGCTGGGGTGCGGGAGAGCGCAATTTGACGGTCCAGGGACGAGCTGGTTGTGATTTGACGGTTCAGTGGCTTCCTGGGTGCTATCAAGAGTCCTGTGATGGATAGGACTCGGATTTGGGCTACGTCTGAGGTCTTTAGGAACCCCTGTAGGCAATAGAGAATGGCAGACCATGGTAGTAGCGTTTGGCAGAGACCTGAGAGACACCAACAGCCGAGAGAGAGTTCGACAGGCAGACCCTGGAGAGACGCCAGCAGATAGCAGAGGCAGGGGTGTTTTGGGTAGACTGTCAGGCAGCGGACAGTGATCGTTTCAGGGGTTTAGGAAATCTTTCAGAGAGAAAGAGCTTTTGTGAGGGAGAGTTTCTTGTTGAGAGAGAGAGATTGGTGTATGAGGGTTGAGGGTGTGATCTCCTTTTGTAAAATTTTTTCTTTTCTCATAGTGAAGCTTGCATGCCCCGTGGAGGTGAGCCTTTTGGTTGATCCACGTATTTGATTGTGTTTCTTGTTTTGTTTATTCTTTCTTCCTGCTGCAACGCGTGGTACCGGATCCTGCACAACGGTTGCCAAAATATTTTTTGGTTTTTGGGATGTTCTTTACTTTAGTGCTTTTCATTTTTTGTCTTTTCCAGTTCAGATGAATGCATCTCTAATTCCAATTAGCAGCAAGTTCTTATATAATCAAAAAAGAAAAGCAATCTCACCTTTTTTTTTTCTTTTACGTTAGAGTGCAGAGCGATGGAGAAGTCTTACTAAAGATTATGCACTTCAAATTTTGATGTACATGCCTTCCGTGCTGCCTTCCAAATGGTGAAATATCTTCACTAGCTCGCTGCAGTTCATGATGCTTACTTTGTTTAAGTTGATTGGTTCATTAATATTTCCAAGTTATTTTTTGTTTGGTGCACTTATAACTGTGAATATGCAAGGATTGAATTATTTCATTACTAGCTTTATTTATCTATTCTTGCCTCTTCTTTATTCTCTAAATTGTATTTCTCATTTTATAGGCCCTAGGAACAAGTTTATGCACAAAGGACTGTGATTGTGAGAAATAAGTTTATCATCAATGATCTTTTGATGATTCTTACATTTTCTGGCTTCTTGCTTTTCACAGTTAAAACTTAGAACCAGAATTTTAGTTAGATTTCTTACCTAACTTTCAATGTGTCTGCATAATGAAGGCAAGGGGTGTTCGCACTTCTATATTATGTGTATTTTTTCATCCCAGTATTTTTTCCCCATGTTCCTTCTATTGTTATCTGTATTCCAATGTTATATTTTTTGTAATTCTTCTGATTTACTAATTGTGGTTTCCTGGTGTTTCATCTTAGTCCGATATGATTAATTGCCAGTTAAATAGGATATGATGTGAACTTTGTTTGTGCTTATAAAATATATGTTGCTTTTTCATAATTCTTGTGATTTACTAACTGTGGTTTTCTGGTGTTTCATCTTGGTCCAATATTATTAATTGCCAGTTAAACAGGATGTTATGTGAACTTTGTTGTGCTTATAAAATATATGTTGCTTGAGATCTAACTTTTTGGGCTATTGCATGTTGATGCTGAATACTCTCTCACTTGCATGTGAAAAATGTTTCCATGTACATAGCTTTCCCTAGTTAACAAATAGTTTGTGTCTTCATAGTTCTTGATAAATACTTTCCGGATGTCTTAAGATCAAGCCCATCAATTGGTCGAAAAGGGAAAGCTCTACGTCGCCAACGAATGAGAAACATTATTGAATCTAAGTTGGGTGCAAAAGGATGCGCTACTGTTCCTTTCTTTACTTCCAAACAACAATGCAAGTCTGCAGCTTGTTCATTGACCATGAAGAATGATGAACTTGAAGTGGATGATGGATGTTACAGCAATATGACACTAAGAGGTTTCTAAGCTGCTTCATCTTGAGTTTCTACGTATACGTCCATTAATGCTTGATTCTAGTTCAGAGCTAAATGTCGCTTAATCTAGAATTTGTAATATTATGCTGCAGGTGATGCATGTACCACCTCAGAAGAACTTCCACAGTCCAGCTCTAGCTCTGATATCAGATGCCTAGAAACTCCTGTTGAGAAAACTGATAATTATTTGGCTTTTAAAGAATTCAGCATGTCTGGACTAAGTCGTCTTGGCTGTGGCCCTTCAGAAGACATCAATCTCCTTGAAATATGGAAAGAGGCTCAACCTTTCACTGTAAGTTGCCCATCATCTTCTGTCCTAATATTTGTCTCCAATTTCTAATTATAGTTCCCATTATATCTTAACCTGTTTTAGTGCATGAGCATGTTGTTAGTTGTGATCCATCAGCTCTTTCTTCTTCATTAATTCTTATATAGTGAATTGGCTCCTCATGGCTGGATTTGGAGTTGGATCTAGTCAGCCTCATCGCCATAGGATGTGCACTTACCTCAAGCAATGGAAAAAGTTGCCATCTCACTAAACGTCCCTCTTTCTGCTACGAGCAGATTCGAGTAAAAAGAAAAAGTAAAAAAAATGAAAAACATCTCATTGATCGATTTTAGGAGGCAGCAACCATGCCCCACTCCCCCACCTCCTAACTTCTTCCTCTAAGATTTGTTGTCAAAAGCCATTTTTCTCCTCTCTGCCTTTCTTTCCTTCTTCCTCCCCCATCGCACCCGCATGAGAACATCCATCTATACAAGAAACACCCGTGTTTTCCTGTCTTCGCCTTTCACCTTAGAATGTGGAAGCCCCAGCTTGACACTGTACTTCTGAATAGTGCTGGAGCACCAGAGTGTTTCTTGTCTCCGAATCCCGATTCTAGCTTGTTGCCAAACTGCTCAAGAGGTCTGTCTCATCTCCCAGCACCAAACAGCTCATCACTTGCAGTTTCATTTCTCTTTTGTTCATAATAACATCTACCATTCTCATTTAGGTACCGCAAATCTCTTTTAATTCTAGCAGGAGTATCCTAAATCTCAATTTATCTGAACTCCTTTAGTAATACTGGGTAGTGCATACAATAAGTGGTTCATAATTTGTATAGATGGTAAGATATATGACAGGCTGAATTTGTCATTTAAATTCAACATTTCAAGGACATTATAGAACCTTACTTCTTAATCAGTGGACTGACTATTAGGTTATCAATTCTTAATGCATAAAGTTCAATTTGGTGATTTCAATTGGTAAACAGGTTGAAAAATGGCTGCTAACACAGTTATTTGGAGTCGGGAACACAAATCAGATAGCTCAATGTGGTGAAATGGGGTACCAAGATATAGCTGTTAGGGAGTGTATGGGGTACAAAGTTATAGCTGTTAGGAAGTGTATATGTCAAACCTTGCTTCAATGCCCAACCTAGACTTGGTGAATCTGCTCCATGTAATTTAGGGTGGTCTTATTAGTTCTTTTGTCTCTACCAAAAGTCAGCTGCCAGCGTTCTTCCTAAAGAGTCCACTGGATTGTTTCTGTGAAAACGAAATTGATTTTAAGCATGAGACTCTCTGATGATATTCTTGACTTCTTTGATAATAGAAAATCTCATGTTCTGCCATAAATATATTATATTATTAGGACTACTAATCTTTATTTGTCTGTACTTGGATTTGCTGTAGAATCTCCACTGCCAAGTAAACTGGATCTGAGAACATTAGCAAGCAGTTAAACATCTTTCATAATTTGCAGACAAATTTTCTAGTGAAATTAAAGATAAAAAACAATTAAAAAGGTTGTTCAGGTGCCTTAACCATGTATCCAACTTTGAAAAGCTCTTATTAAAGACAGGAAATCTTAGACGACCTACCGAAGGAGAATCCACCAGCCGGAACAGAATGGCATTCTAAAGCGGTAAGAAAGACTAAACTATTCTCAGCAGTCAAGAAACCAGACTATTGGGAAAAATTCAAAGGATTCTAAAAGAACTCCAAGTCACCATTTGGGCAACACAGCCATATGAAATTTAAACTCCCCAATTAACAAGGAGGTGAAGGGGAAAAAAAATCCTGCAAACAGAATTTTAATTCAAAATTTACATTTTCAGTTTTCCCTGAACAAAAACTCACTGCAGCATTTTCAATAGGGAAATGTCAAAGAAAGAAAAGCCCTCTAACGAGATTGCATCCCAGGGAAGCCTATCACCTGGGCCGACTCAATCTCAAAGCTCAAGAACACCTTCTTCACCATCCACACCATCGATCAGAGACCCTCCTAGTCCCTATATGTCCAAGGCCGAAGAAAAATTCTTCACTTTGGAATTACATGACTTGGACTCCTCTGTCAAGGATTTGCTGAAATATTTACCAGAAGGGAATTTTTATATCTGCAAAACAGGAGAGAAAACAGAAGTTCCTATGAACAAATTCTCACTCAAACCGAGTGTGAATATTCATCATACTTACAAAGGTCATAATGAATATGCCTTTTCCAAACTCTCTATAATAAAGGTTTATACCATAAGCGATTGGGATCCTTTTCTCAATCCTAATGTCTTCAAGGCAATGGCCATAAGAAACCATGGATTTGTGTGCTTTAATTATTGGGATGCTTGGGCAAATATTTTTATATCCAAAACTCTGATTCAAGCATTCATGGTTTGTGAAATTCACAAAGCATCAGTCTTCTGCCCATATGGTTCTACCAAAACTGGTGGATAAGGTTTGGAGCCACTCCAGACATGCTTTCTGACAAAATAAAGGAAGCAGTCACCCGAGTATATTCTGTCCTCAATGAATTCAGCCTTATGAGGTTCTGTGCCAGGACAAGGCTGCCGTAGATACTTGAATGGGAGTTAATGTAAAGAATGATCAATTCCCCATGTTCATCATCTGGAAAACTTACGTTAAAAGGTGCAACCTGTTCAATGAGCAACTGATAATCCATGGGTATCAGTTGGAAAAAGCTCCATCGGGATCTCACAATCTATACCAAGTGGAACTACAAGTGAGCACCTAATCGCTGCCACTATTAGCTATAGTCTAATACTCTCAAGCTCTTCTACAACATGAGATATGGTACGGTCAAATGAAGGTAGAAGAGAAAAACATATTTTTGTAATTTATCCTAAGTTCTCCTCCTTTAACTGTGTGAACTTTATGAGCTGATTTCTCAAAGTACACACCTAATTGCTGCCACTTGTAGCTCTGGTCTAATATTGTACATAGAAGGCTTGAGAGTATTAGACCAGAGGTACAAGTGGCAGCACTTAGGTGTCAGATTAATTAACTGTTCTCTAAGTTTTCATGTATATCTTGATAATCTCCTATATATGTAGGTGCGTTTACTTGCTTTGGGATAGTTTGGAATTTTTCAGATTGTGCAGTCATTTGAAACTTAAAGTCCTACACTATTGTTCCCATTATAATGGAAGAGGTGCAAATATGTCTTAAGGACATAGCAGTAGTTACACCTGTCTGCTTATTTATAGGAATCCTGAGATTCTTCCATGTTTCTCCTCTGGTTCATGTAGATTAGGAAGCAAAACATTCCAATGTACTATGTGGCAGGCTTTTGCAAAGCATGTTGGTGCTAGACTGCTAGTGGTGTAGTGCCAGTGCCTCATTATCCTTTTGTTAGGACAGGAATAGGAGTAGAAGTGTCAAATTCCCCTAAATGTAGAAGTGTCAAATTCCCCTAAATGTCTCCTTTTTCATCCCATCATAGATATCTAGGGAAGAAACATACCATCAAACAAGTCGATCTAGTTGGCCTTCATTAGGCTGATCATGGCTGAAAATTGATTTATTAGAATTATGCTTATTTAATAAGTCTTTAAATAGGAAGGATATATTTAGTATGTCTCTAAACTTAGTATATCTCTAAACATGGTATGTACTTGCTTTTCAAGTATTACTTCTTTCCTTATATACTTGTTTCTCGTTTATTTAAAGAGATGGATCTCATTAATGAATTGAATTTCTTTTGAGGTTTTTCTTTCGACATGATATCAGTGCGGTTGCCGTATCCTCTCCACAACCCTAGCCCTCCGCTACCCCTCCATAATAGGCCGTAGCAGCTCTTCGTAGCCATAGCAGCTCTTCCGCAATAGCACTAGCCGAGCAGCCACGTCGCAGCACCTCCTCTTCACCGACAACCTTCAAAGCCCTAGCTGCATCAAGGTTCAAACTTCCTTTTCAAAATCTAGCTGCCGTATCCATTCTCAAAACCTTTAAAACACCATCACCCCATCTTTTGCCATCTTGGAGGGTCTGATTAATGCTTCTATTGCTGTTTGCTGAAATCTGCTTGTGATTTACAAGATTGGCTGAGGGACCATCTGTGTAGCTCGAGGGGCAATTTGTTATTGGACAAATCAATATAGGTTTCTTTCCTATACCATGCAAAAGTCCTTTGGCTGTCTTTCTGGTTATCTACTAATCACGGAAGCGGTGCACTACCTGTGATTCTCTAGCTATCGTGTAATGGTATCCTTCTTTGCTGTCTGGCAGTTTCTGTTCTCCTCTCTGGCTGCTATGGCATCCTTAAATTATGACAACAAACAACTCTTGATGCTTTTGACTCCCGATTTGATACTACGTCAAGGAATCTAGCAGCGACTATAGTAAAGCTCAAAGGCTAACTCCCTTTGTGGGCTCAATCGTTCAAATTATTATGGATGCCCAACGAGAAGTACGACATTTGACTGACAATCCTTCAAATTCCAAAGATCCTACCTATGAGTACTGGCTGGCTTTATCCACATCATCTCTCAAGTAGATGATATTTTGACTAAATCTTGTTTTTTGGTATTTTCAACTTTATGTGCAACAAGCTGGGCATGTTTGATATATATGCTCCAGCTTGAGGGGAGTGTTAGAATTATGCTTATTTAATTAGTCCTTTTATAGGAAAGACATATTTAGTATGTCTCTAAATTTAGTATATCTCTAAACATCGTATGTACTTGCTTTCAAGTATGTACTTCTTTCCTTGTGTACTTGTTTCTCATCTATTAAAGAGATGGAATCTCATTAATAAATTGGATTCCTTTGAGCTATTTCTTTCAACATGATTAGTGGAATCTAACCTCCTGATAACATGGCCATTTCATACTTTTATAGGAGATGTTCTGTTAATCTGCATTCCCAGCTTGAATGACTGTAAATTAGCTTACATGAAAGTCTGGTCAAGATACATTTGCTAATGCTATAGTTGATACATGATTAATCTTTTACTCATGCAGGAATTTGTGGGTCCTTTTTGGTCTCTGCGGGCTGCTCTAGGGCCGCTAGTAGAAACTTACATTTTGCTTGATAGGCTCTTGTTTCTTCAAGAGCAAGGCAATTCAGTGGAGGCATTGTTGTTTCCTCTATTTGATCCTACAATATCACCAAGGAATGTGGTTATAGTTGCCCGAAAAACTGGTGCAGATACAGTTGCAACATGACATGGTAACAATTATTTCTTTGCATATCCTGAATATGGGCATGTATGTTCTTGTATGTTGTTCATGCTGTTGGGTAGTTACTTTGAGCCACTTCACAAGAGAAATGGTAAGGTACACCTCAGTCATCAAAAGAATATAAAATGTTTTCTTTTAGTTAGGACTTCTGGTAAACCCAATTATTATTACTGTGATATGTCATCTGAAAGTTGTCTGTGGTTAGGTCAGAGCTAGTGGGTAGAATCAGCATCTGTTTAATATTTATTCATTTAATTTTGCAAGATGATTTCATTGAGAGAGCACACATTTTTCAGAAAACAAATTTAGGCATTTAACTATGATCTTCATTTTCTGATTGCCTCTGAAACTGCGGATATGGAAAGGAGCCAGGTACATGAGTGTTGTGTTCCATTAAGTTATTTTTGAGCTCTGAGTCTCCAAGTGCAGAACATGACATTAAATTATGTTCCCTCTTCGGTTTTCATTTCCTTGAGATATCATTTGCATTCTCATAAATAAGTATCTTCAGCTTTTATGATCTGATCTACTCTACTATATTTTGAAAATCCATAGTACTTTAGGTGCAGCCACTCATTTAGGTTTTAAGCTCCACTATTTGGCATACATGGAGGATGAGATCTCTGTTAGAAAATAAAATAGACTGTTTTGAAGTGATATTAAATAGAGACGTTTCCAGATGACCTGACTTATTGAAAATGGGATATCTATGCAAAAGCTTACTTTACTTATCCCACCAATGACATTTTGCTGTCTTTGTGCTAGGATTTATCTATGGCATTTTGCTATCTTTTTGTCAAGATTTACCTAAGGTACTTTAATTATTTCAAAACTGCCATGTCTCTTGTTAATGTGCATTGGAGGAACTTGCATGCTCAAGTACCTTTTTTCAGCAAATTTTTGTGCTTATAATGGAGAGCAAATTGTTTGAGTCAAATTTTGCAATGCTGTTTTTCCTGTATTGTATTTGACCATGGTACTGTGTGCTGAAATGCGTTGAGTTGCATTTGTTCTGAGATGTTGATTTTTTTGTGGACTCTGGTCTTAATTTGTAAGTGACAGATTTTGCCAAAATTTCAGTTTAGTTTAATAAAAGCCTCTTTCACTAGATACACTAATAAACTTGCAACCTGGTCGGGTCCTAGGATCAAGTCCAGGGATGTTGGTTCTCAAGCTGCATGTTTGGCACTCTTCTTTTGCAACACCAAACGATGTCATAGGTGTAGTGTACCTGTTGGATTTTGTCTAACTTCACCTGACTCTGGATAATTAAACATGGTAATTCTACTTTATCATTGGAAGGGCCTGTTGAGTAAATTGCATTAGTGACTTAGGCAACCTCAAGATGGATAATTTTTGCTTCACAATATGAAAGAAATGAAATGTAATCTCCTGCAGAAAAAGATTAGGCAACACGTCATCAGTTATCCTCCGGTCATGTGGACTTGTAGCAATGTTTGTGTCACTTGATTATTTTATGATTACTTTGTAAAGTTGTACAGGAATTTCAAAGTTCACGTGCAACCCCTAAGATCCGCTTTCTCTATTACACCCCTGTAGCACAGCCTTCTTTGGAGTTATTTGCACAAAGATGCTCTGCCAGCTGTCTTGAAGAAACTCTGGCATCACTAATTCAAGACTTTGAGGGTTTTGCGTGCTTCATGTTGGTTGATGATCTTATGTAATACGACATATATGTTTTCAGTCATCGCAGATTATTGTGATCATGGATAAAGAAATAGAAAATATAATCTCATCCTTTGGCTTTTCTTTTTTTGGGGGCATGGCGACTTTGGTCTTGTGTTCTTTTACTAGCTATGTCTAGTTGTTCATAATTCCATTTTTTTCAAAAAACAGTTCCACCACTTCAGTTAAATACCAAGAGTCCCTCATATCCAGAAAGGGATTTTAAAAGATATAGGACCAAGAGCCTGTACTTGACACTCTAAACATGTGGAGAAATTTCTGCATGACCCGGTAAAACCTTTCCATTCAGAGGTTGGAGTGGTGATGTCATGATAATACTGCCAACTTACGCACTGGAGGTCTCGTGTATTAAATATATTTTCTTGATTTGACTAGCTTTTGTGATTCTGGTTGAAGTCTTCTCTTATCCACTTCCATGAATTGCCTAGACTACTAAAACTTTGCTAATCTGTAATCAGTGACTGTTAATGATGGGTTTGAATTTCTGTAGTCCTTCATATAATGAATTGATTCATTAAAAGTATAGATTTTCCGTAGTCCTTCATATGACAGCTAATTTTTATAATTCCAAAATGTCTAAAAGCATAAGGTTTCAGATATGCCACTGTTGCCTTTTCCACTTGACAATTTACTGAACCTACATGGTATAGTTAGTCAACCAATCTGCTGCAATATTTTTGCATAATGCTAAAGGTCATTGTTTCATATTTTATATCAGTATTGGCACTTACTTTGAAGTTTATCTCTAATGAATCATCACTCTTAATCCATGCTTTTCATCCAGAGCCCTACCCTGGTGGCCTTTTTTATGAACTTTATGTCAACAGCTCGGAGTCATAAAACTAATTTCTTAGATGTGGTTAACTAGTATACTGCACTTACAATCTTAAATACTTAACAATATATTTTCAGAGTCATACAATTTTAATATGCTTTTGTTGCACAACCACTAATATAAGCAACCTCTCCTCAAAAAAAAAAAAAAAAGGTGACATGTCTTTCTGAATTCTATTTCGGAAGGACTTTTTCTAGACAATCAGGCCATACTGTATTTATCAACCTTTGTTGATAATGGAAAAAATATTGTCCTGGGAGATTGAGTGCCATCTGCAAACTGTCTAACTTTTGGATATTGGTAAATTATCCTGTGGACAAGTATGACCTGATTCATCTCCCTCTCGACTGAAAGCAGGGGCCTGCCCTTTTCAGCTTTCCACGTTTAGTGATTCAAATTTCAATTTAGTGGATTGGGATGAGTGGGATATCATATGCCCATCCACCTTGACCTACCTAACTATGTTGACTGTTGTTCACAGGTCATTATAAGAGGTTCCATAGAGGCCTTGAGGCCCTTGACCACACAAAACCAGATGAGCAATTTGGCATCTCATTATTTTATCAGCAATAGGAAATTGAAGTATTTAAAGGTTGACAAAGTTTTTTTACCGAAAAAAAGAAAAAAGGTTGACAAAGATGATGGAGCTGTATTACACAAGTTTCCATACTTGAGTAGAATGAGATGGTCTTCCCTTCTGGCATTGAAGGTGATGCATCTTTGCATGTGCAATTCTTTTCAAGACAAGTTATGCACTTTAACATGGTCAAAGTGTATTGGGCTTATACTGGCTGGGTCCTGGGCATCCTTTGTGCCTATGATCTTATTCACCCCAATGGGTGTGGCAACTGAGCAGTGGCCTTACCTGCATCTTTCCATTGTCATGGGTCCTGTATGGGCAGGATTCATGCTTGATATTATTTAAGCTCTGATGACTTTGTATCAATTGTTCACTGAGCACAGCTTCTTGTGGCTCATTTGCTTCTGAAATTCACCCATGTTTTCTGATGGTTTTGTTTTTTTTCAGCACAAAATGTTGTGTTAATGTTTACCACAGTTGTGACGAAAATGAGAACACTCTGATCTATCTAATGGATTATGTCATGGTAGCTGAAAAAAATCAAACTCTTTGTGGCTAATGACAGGTGCAATAGAGGCCTAGACAGCCTATTGACTTACATCATGCCTAAGATCACGGGTGGAATCATCCAATCCGCTACCTCGTTTGTTGCCATGTGGAGCACGCGGTGTGCTATGGTTGGTTGCCAGCTGCCCATGCTATTTCCTCCACATTATGATGCCTATGGCTGCTCTTTCATCTCCTTCATTGGTCCCTTGTGGAGCATAGGGCCTTCCAGATTGGTCTCATTGGATTCTCAGCAAGATGACAGGAGCTCAATTATCAAAGAAAAAGAGTGGAAAAGGATGGGGGCTGTAGCTGTGGAAATTTTCATAGCTCAATACAGTCTTGTCAGATAAAAAGAGTTTCTTTTCTCTCGTTACATCAAGATCTTGGCACTTGCATTTGTACACTGGAAGGCATTCTGAAGAGTTCTCATCTTCACTTTTGAATGATGGGGTCAACTTACTGGGATGATCACCCAACCAGGAGATGGAAATATTGTTCTGTCTTTCAGGTGTTTTCATTGCAGCCAATGGTTTAAGATCGAGTATCCTGTGGTTTGTCATAAATACTATATGGTCTTATGGCCTTGACAATTTTGACACTGTTGGATTGAGATGTTGTAATTGTTAGTCTCCTGATCTTGATTGGATAGCCATGTTCAGGATGGATGGCGGCGCGAAAATGCCGGCCACGTGGAATGCCCTAGAGAGATGACGGCTTTGTGCTGCAACTTGTATGCCCATGCTGCCTGTCCATTTCATGTGGTTGGGGCACTAATGGAGTTTCCACCTAATGTACCTTTCAAGTCTTGTTGCAACCATGTACCTTTGACTCATACCTCCAATCCAAGGCAAGGTGGAAGCAAAATCTATTGGATCTTCAGATTGGGTATTACTTTGAATGACATTGGATATAAACTGCTGTATTCGGTGGTGAGCTCCATTCTGGAAATCAAGGCAGCAGAAGTCAAAACCTTCCATCGGATGGTGGAACGAGATTTTTGGGAAGATTGGCCCTAGAAACATAGGGCTACAAACGAATCTGGCTTTATCTTGGAGTGTTGGACTTTGGTTTGCTGTCCTTCGGGTTCAAGCTCTCTGTTCATGGAACAATTTACCGCTAGCTGTAAGATTCCAAGCAACAGTTTTTACCTTGAAGAACATGTCTGGGTCTGTGCTGGGCTCGAAAAATTGGCTCGTTCGATGGGTGCATGTGCATGATTGAGATTGAGTCAAACTTGAACTGACCGGCGACGGAAACAAGCCAAACCCTAGCGGTGGTTGCTGTCTTGATTGATGAAAATGCCATTGCAAGTGTGACAAGATTGGCTAATATTGGTTTCTTTGTTGTGTAAACGAATGGTGGTGGTATCACCTCTGTTGAGCTGTTGCGGTGCTAGGATTGATTTGGGCGAGATTGTAACCATTATGAATGATGTTATGACAACAGACAGACCTAAACAACTCCCATCATTGAGGCAGGTAACCTTCCTCTACTTAGGTGGCTCTAATTATATCTTGTAGCAGTTGATTATCATATCATTAATCTACGTTAAATAAAAAAAAAAGAAAAATCCAGAACCCAACCCAACTCCGCTTAGATGCCAAGTCATACTGGACCATGTCCTATGGATCCACCATGGTTGCTAATTTCAGTACTCTATTTTCAACCAGTCGGGTATGGATTTTCTAAAATAAGAAGTAACTTGATCAACTGGGAATAGATCTGAATTGGTGCCGAAAAGTTAGTTCAAACATTTGTATATAATTTAAGAGATTTAAAATTTTCAAACTAGCAAAGTTTTTGGTCGTGATACCAAATGATTTGAGATCAAATCCTGCCGTCACCATGGCCTGGAAAGTCAGGAGTATCCGGGGGAGGATTATCATGTATTACGTAGTCCATTGCCAAAACAGACTTGATCTAACTAATTTATACATCAAGATTTGATAATTAGATTGAGACCTGTGCCAATTGGTAGCCCTAGAGATCTGTAAGAAGATCCATAGAATGGTACCAAGGGGGAAACTAATTTTGGTTAGGGGCAAAAGAGCCGACGAGGGCAAGGGCGGGGTCCAAGCCCTGTGCCATAACTCGGGAGGAGGTGAGAAGTCGCCAACTCTATCTAGAGAAAACGCGGACCGGCCACGTCATCACCCTCTCGTGGTGGGGGTTGGCGGGCGAAGACCGGTATGCCACGTCACCACGCCACGTGTGGAAGCCGACGACTGGTGCTGTCACATAGTCCAGAGATACGACAAAAAATGTGACCACTGTTCCATTCCATTCCATTCTATTCCTCACCACCTTCCCCCAACCCCCCTCTTTCCCCTTAGAAGTTGACTTGTACTTCTATTAATACACCTTCTAATTCCCCTTGGTTTGATGGAAAACCCATCACCCCCTTTCTCTTCTCTCTCTCTCTCTCTCTCTAGTTTCTATCTCAAGGATAGCTCCATGAGCATCTTAAGCATGGTGGAGGCTAAACTGCCTCCAGGATTCCGGTTCCACCCAAGGGATGATGAGCTGATATGTGACTACCTTATGATGAAGGTCACCGGAGACTGCAGCGGGAGCTTCTGGGGCAGCCCGATGATGGTCGATGTCGACCTCAACAAGTGTGAACCATGGGATCTCCCTGGTAAGACCAACCATAGTCACTTCCCTTGATTACCTTCTCCACCACCTCTTTTAGATTGATTGCTTTGTAGAACTGAGCTTGGCTTCCATGGCATGGCTTTGTTTCTTGATAACATGAGTTCTACCTCTATTCTCTTTACATGGTCTGGACATATCTACATGTAGTCCTCCATATTTTCAGAAGCCATTTCTTATCATGGGATTACCATGACGAGGGTATGTATGCAGTTCTATTCCTATTCTTCTGACATGGAAACCCAGTGTGAAAAAGTCCAGGACTCCAGGCAAATGATTGTGGCTTATCTCAAGGGATTTGGTATTGGATGTTGAGAATTGTTCCTATGTATCCTTCCTCAACAAAAGAACATTTTCTTTATTGATGCACCATCATTGGCTCCTTTTTTGTCTTATGGAAGGTAAGGTCGCAACTTTGTTAAAATGGAATAGCTGAGAATATGGAGGAGCAGCAGCACTCATGTGCCAAGAAATTACATGAAATCCTTATTCCAAGTAATTAAGTTGTGGTCCCGCTCTCTTCTAATCTAGATCATTCATCTTTTTAGCTAGACGCTTATCATGTCCTTCTTGTAAGTTCTATTTTATGGATTTTACTCACTTCTTTTGTTCAAAAGACTTGCTTTTCTTAAAGTATCCTGGTCCTAACTCGTATATTTTTCTCAGCACATTATAAGGGCACCTTTATATTAGTATTAATTTCCAACTAAAATCCTATATATACATATATATATATATATATATATACCTGAAACTGGCTTTCTCGTTTTTCAGCTTACCTTCTTCCTAACAGAAAAATATTCTTGTGCCAGAATTCGGTCACTCTTTTAACCTCTTCATGTGTCTTGTCCCATCCATGATGGCTTGCCAGCTTTCCACAGTTTATTCCTTCTGCTAATGTCTAAATTATGGTACAACATGAAGCGAAAAAAGAAAAAAGAATGAAAGATAAAGACATTGCCTAACTCTAGAGTCCAGACTCTCTTTCCCTCTCTCTCTCCCCAATAGGGGAAAGAAGTGGAAAAAAGAAAAAAAAGGAAAAGAATCCAAGGGATTTTGGGATTAAGAACAGAAGAAGGGGAAAAATAAAAGGAAAAGAATTTTTGGAAATCAAAAAAAAAAAAAATTTAATATTTGAAAATAGAAAAAATATAAAAATCAAACTGGCGTCGCCCGGACTCGAACCGGAGACCTTCAGTGTGTTAGACTGACGTGATAACCAACTACACCACGACACCTCAAATACTTGATGAGTTATATTTCATATATTGATTAATTATAAATATCAGTCAACCTAGAGAGAAGTCGGCGTATTGCAAAGATCAGGGAGAGGTTTCCAATCTAAAACAGACCACACACGTGTTTGTGCAGCTGTGAATCACCTTGATCCCAACTCCCTGGCTACAATAATAAAGTGTGGATCGATTGAGATATTTCATGTCAATGCCAACAGCATGCTGAAATCATCGAGGGGTCTCTGATCACGATGTGCTACTGCATCAATCATCGACACCATGACAAGCAATCCACATCATGGGGTTAGGTTACATGCTGATGCTAACAAGGACATGGAAGGTTCGTTGCATGGCACCAACTCCACAAAACCTTTCATCCATGGGTCAATTTCGATATCAAACATTCGCTGTTGTTCGCTAGCACTTGTTTCATGGATGATAGTTTATATGATTTCATTTATTTCTCTTCTAAAGGTTACACTTAAGGAGTGCAACCTTATCAAGATGCTTCGAGGACGTAAAATGCTAATCATTGAAGAATATTTGGAGGTTATCTCCTGATTGTTACTTAGTCGCATGAGTATATCAAATTACAACCCTGCCCTTGATCATCTGTTTTTAAGATTTCATACTTGGTAACACATAGATTTCATTACATGAGTGAAGTAAATCATAAATATTGTATTCACTGACTGCTGTTACTGTTGCATTACTATTGCCTCCTCATGTTTGCTACTTGTGCATGCACTCCAAACCTTTCTTTTAACCTCTCTCCCCACACTGAATTATTATTGATGCTGGACTTGTGGCTTTGGATACTGATGCAACTGATTTGTGAGGCAGAAATGGCTTGTGTTGCGGGGAAGGAGTGGTACTTCTTCAGTCTCCGAGACCGGAAATATGCAACCGGGCAGCGAACGAATCGCGCAACGTCGTCGGGCTACTGGAAGGCCACCGGAAAAGATAGGCTGGTAGCTCGAAAGGGAGTGCTTGTTGGGATGAGGAAGACACTTGTTTTCTATCAAGGAAGAGCTCCCAAGGGAAAGAAAACCGAGTGGGTCATGCATGAGTTCCGCATGGAAGGACCTGGTGATCTCACCAAGTTATCCTTCAAGGTGATCTCATAATATTAAATTTTCTACTTGAAGAATTAATATAAGTTCCCGATCACTTTGTTATAATATTTTTCATTTTGCTTAGGGTGAAAAAAAGTAGTGAAAATTGCAGGAGTTATTATAATAATGAGCTTTTTCTTTTTTCTTTTTTGTAATCAGAAAAATAACCCATTATTTATCTAGATTTTTGTTTGGCTCATGCTGTGCAAACTGCCACTACTTGTTCCTCTACAAGTACCAACCTTGTGGGCTATCAGTTGCTTTCATTACTCCTAAGTCCTATCTATATTTACTTAGACATAGTTTTCCCCTAACTATCTACAGAATATGGAACTCTATGTTGTCCCCTATGATATATACTTTTATGTTTATTTTTTTGATGTATCTTCCTGTTCTGTCCCATTCTTGTCATGCCTAACTTTTTGTCACATATGCTACGCAACACTAAATTTCCTACCATGCTAGTATTAATATATTTTTCCGTTAGAAAATCAATTTAGTATCGCTTTTCTCCCTTGATTTTTTTTTTTTTTTTTTTTTTTTGACTAGGTTGCATCTTTTTTCACTTACAATTAACATCACTTTGTCTAGCAGGCCAAGTAGAAAATGCTAAAATTACAAAATAAACACCAAGAATTATGATTTGTGGCTTAATCTGTTGACATCTCATTCATCATAACCTAAAGATATATTCAAATTTGAAATTAAAAAAAAAAAAATTGTTTCAAGCATTCATTAGCCTAACTGTAATGCCTACATAATTATCCATGTGTTGCAAACATAGTCATCTAGTAACCTAACCAAGTTTACATCAACTTGAGAAAAAACTTCTACCAATTAAGTTCCAACCATTGATCACCAGTGTAAAGATGATCACAAGGTTTGTTAATTATCAAATATCTAAATCTCCATTCTCACAAGCCATTGCAAGTGCTTAATTATTGTCATATTCCGGACTTTCATGATCAACTAGATAGTCCTCTAATCATAATAATATCATATGACTTCTATGACTTTTTTTCTCTCTTTCTTTAAACAGGGAGATTGGGTCCTATGTAGAGTGTTCTACAAGCATAGGGGCTTCTCCACCAAGCCAAGCATGGAGACAAGCTATGATGACACAGGCTCCTCCTCACTCCCATCTCTCATGGACACCTACATCACCATTGACCAAACCCCACAGAACTTGGAGGGGTTTGAGCAGGTGCCCTGCTTCTCCAGCTTTCCTCCAAGCCACACTTCCCAGCCCCCAGCAACCTTGGCCCCACACCTGCCCCTGGTGGAAGGAAGCCTGCCCTTAACCAAAGGCCTGGCCCAGTTGGGGGCCTTGCCTGAGTTGAGCTCTTGTCTCAACCCACTATCCAGTGATAGAAATGTCATAAAGGCGGTCCTAAACCAGCTCACCAAGCTGGAGGGCAATCCAATGGGGGAGGTACCACCAACTTTGGTCGACGGGAGTTTGTGGGGTTGCTTCCCTGAGACGGGTCTGCCCTCATCTTGGAACCCTTTTTGAATCCTAGGGAAGATTGGTGAAGCTTGAGAGGTTAAGGTATCTTCCAATTATAGTGAGTTACCTACTAAATTAGTATCATATTGTCTATTCATATATATATATATATATATAAGGTGTGAGATTGCTGATGTTTTTCTGTCATTGTCTAAGAACTTGTTTCCTATAATGGAGAGTTCTTAATTTTTCTCCAAGTGAATGCGCTTTATGGGCAATTTGAAAAATTCGGCTAATGCGACAAAAGAAAAGGGTGAGATTGATGATTATTGATGACAAAGGTCTCTGGCTGGCTGGTAGACTCCATCCCACACCATGTGAAGAAGACTTGATTTTGATTCAGGGGGCATTAGTCATGTCTTTTGTTGCAGGTTGTGAGTCAAGTGCAATGGATCATGCAGGTCGGCACAGTTGCGTGTGGTTACACAAGATTTGGGGTGTGTTGGTTTTTGCATGTGAAGTCAATTTTATGAGATTGTGTAACACCGAATCTCTTCCATGATATTACTTGATATGGACTATCATTTTGGAGTGACAATTTAAATGATATTTTCCATAAGGAGTCTGTTGGTCAGAATTTCTTCCATCATCATTAGGTCGGAATCTTTGGTTTCTTTATTATGCAAGTTCTCTTGCATGCACTTTCAGCATAAGTTTGAAAAGCTAATTCTTATCCTTTCACATTACTGGATGCTTTATATGAAAATCATAAGATGGAACTATCCCTCGAATGGGGCGGTATTTTGAGTTTTACGGGAATTTGAAGTATAATATTGATCAGCAACAATTAAGCTGTTAAACAAGGATACTCTATGATTAAACCCATGCTTTCAATCTATGGGTGAGAGTAAATATAAGCAAGGATTAAGTTATATATCAAGCCTTCTTCTTTAGCAGTAGAAGAATTATAAGATCTCTCAACCAAAAGTTGTTTACTGTTTTTAACAATCATCTTCAGAATAAGAAAGAAGAGAGTGATTTATGAATGAAGGTTACTCACTTTTTATTAAATAGGTGGTGTTATCATGGAGTGCAAGGAATATACATTTGAAGCATGCATGTATAATCATATATGTCACTGCATCACAACAATCAGGTAATATGATTCTTCCAAAAAAAAAAAAAAAAAAAAAAGGTAATACAATGTTGATAACTAAATGTTTCTAGGAATTTTATCTAGCTTAATTAGGTTGCCTTCTTAATCAAGTGAGGACTCTTATTGATAAAAGGAAGTTATCTCCACTATATCTATTTAAATTTCTCTCTCTTGTAGCTAGCTTCATATCTCTTAGATTCATTTAGGTTCAGCGAGACAAAATTACAATAATTTTTTTTCTTTACAATCAGAAATACAACTAATTCTCCACTATATAAACCATGGAATATCTTGGTATTGACGAAATAAATAGTTAAGTATGGCACATGGCATGGATAAAATTCAAGCTTTACCGGTACAACAACGTATCCTCCGATCAATTTATGAATAGAGGGAATGAAATCAATATTTGACTGATTTTAGTTTAATCAGGTGCAACTCATACCCTATACTCGCTATCCGGTCATTAAGTTATTCTTTCCTAAATAAAAATCCAAAGCTTGATTGGATCTTGCCATCAGTTATATAACTGAATTCTATTATTTTCCAGAGGAATGCAAGTAGCCATATTATTTCCAGTGGACAATAATAAATAACAAAGATACCGCAAGCTTTGAAGCCATCACTGGGATCTCTTTTATTTATCTTTTTTTATTGTTTTTATAAGTAGAATTATCTGTTTTGTAAATATACTATGAAATATTATACGATCCGAGGCTAGATTTGCTGACATATAAAAGCGACAGATTACATGGTCCACTTCATTTGTTTAGCAACTTCTCCCCGGACGATCCAACAGTTATATATTCAACAGTACTATTTTTGATTTTAATGTGTCCATACTCCAATCACCCACATATATAGCCTCTCGCAGTTAGGTTGATGTGTTGAACCAGATAGCATTCAAATCCTACTTGCCTCATAATTTATTGACTGAGATTCTTGAAAGCAACACTCTGCCAACCTCTAAGCTATGGACTCTTTCCTCTACTGCAATATAAAAATCCCATTCATTTCATTGAAAAATTCTATAGGTAAATCCTAACCCAACCGACTCCAGCATAAAGAAATACTAATTTAACAATGCCCCATGGCTACTGTTTTGACTGTTTAAACTCTTATCCAAATTATTCTCTCCAATAAGAGGAAGATACCAATCAATCATAGAAGGAAGTTCCAGCAGTCTATGAAATGACAACATAGCTAAGACGTACCTTCACAAATAGTATATATATATATATATATATATATATATATATATATATATATATATATATATATATGTCCGTTTAGACCAGGCCAGTGGGAGAGGCATCCAATTTATTAGAAAGAGACTTCCATCAAACTATGAAACATAGCTTTAGGCTTTTGTATCATAACCAACTATAACACAAGTTGACAAAGGGAGTAGGGTGATAATCTAAATCTTGTTTTAGACTCACCCTTTTGCCTGCAACTCCTTTTCCTTGAGCCAAAAACAAAAGCATACGTGACAAACACCGTAAGACTAGACAAGGCAATGCTTAATAAACATGAACCTTCCTTCCAATAGGCCTTAGAAAGGGCCACTGTAGAAAGGCTAAGCTGGCGCAGGGTGACATAATTCATCAAGTTTCCATTCTTCCCCACCTCACCATCACCTGCCCACCCAACCACCCAAGGTCTACGTGCCGCTACTTTGTGATAATTAATTTGTGAATTGGTGCTTAATAGTTTATGATGTTGAAATGTGGGTATGACCCAACTATTAGATGTTTGGTCTATGGTCTTGACAGAATAGCGGCCAACACTAATTATCCAAAGACTTACTTCAATGAACTAGTGATCGGAAGTGTTTTATGTGAGGAGAAATTTTTTATGTACCGCATACGGTGATTGGCTCATGTATGGGATCGATGATTTTTTTTTTTTTTCTGCGTGCAGCTGGCCTCATGCATGAGTCAATCACTGTGCAAGGTGTGCGCATTCCGCACCACGCACGATGCACAAAAATTTTTTCTTTATTTGAGAGAGGAAGCATGTCACCATGCCTCCGGAGCTTTCAAAAATCTGGTGAGCCTTGCATTGCATGAAGGGCCCGAGCAGCAGCACCAACAGATTACGTAAGCTAACTGTAGCATTGGCCACCCCAAAATTCTTGAGGAGATGATAGCACGGTCAGTATTTCTTGCTAGCATAATTTGAAATAACCATAAAATTTTAGGGATCGATCGTATGATTTTAAGGATCATATAATAACCCATATCGGCTCATAAATCTTTTTTTTTTTTGTTAATGTTATTCTGTGTCAGTCTATATTATATTCTTTTTATAGAGGTTCCATGCTAGTATATATAATCCTTAAGATGTACTGAATATAATGAAACAGAAATACAAATCTCTCTCTCTCTCTCTCTCTCATCCTATTCTTCTGCAAATATTTTAATATAGTATCAGAGCCATTGATCACTTAATATGATGCCACATCTTTTCCGCCTCTACTATAACTGTCGTTAACATATCTAAAAGTCTTGAAGAGTATACTCTTGTTGCAGATCTATCGATCTCTATTTCTAAGTGAATCAATATCTAAAGATCCTTTACTTTCTGATGTATCTATAGCTCTTCTCCCCCATTTTTTTTTTCTTTAGCTTTAGATCTTCCATCGTCTCTCCTCACCATTGTTCGACAAATTTCTCTCAATTGTTGATTTCATTGGCTACATCTAGCTCTTTCACCACATAATTTGAGACCCTTTCCTTCTCTTGTACGGCAGCTTTATCTACGAGGATCATCGGCCTTCAATCATTTTCTTTTCGAGCACGGGCCCTCACCACAACTACACTAATTTTTACACTAATTTTTTTTGTGTCTTCTCATTGCCACATCATATAAAGCAACCACAATAACTGATATGTCACTTTATTGCATTAACATAGGCAAGCCACATCATCATTGAACACCCATGATATCTTGCCACACCATTATCTATTCAGCCACAAAGCTTGACACATGAATCGTTTTGCTGCATTACTTTAATATGAGAGCTACATCAGCTACTAATTAGACATAAAAATCCATGCCATCAAATTTGCTATATTAGCTTCTGAGTTGCTATTCAACTGGTAATCTACTACATCAACTTTTGGGTTGCTACAACAGCTCCTAATATATTACATCAATCTTTATGCTGCTAGGTTAGTTGTTGATATATCATTCAGTATTTAAACTGCTACGTCAGCTCTTAATCTACCATCACATTAGATTCTGAGATGCTATATCAGCTATTAAGCTCTCATGTTGGTTTTTGAATTGCTACTGCTGTTTCTAATTTGACATGTCAGCTTTCGAGTACATTCGTGATCTAGTTTTCAAACTTTAGTTGGCATCTGTAGTACCACATTGAGTTTTAGAGAGATGTTAGAATAATTTCAAGTGATCACATGCTTCTAGAGAGATTGCATAATTTTAGCGATCGCATATTTTCAAGTCTTCACATGATTTTAAGGATTACGTGACAAACCCATATTAGCCCATAATATTATTCTTTATTAGATGATTCTATATCAGCTTATATTATTTCCTTGCATAAAGCCTATATGCTACATATAACCCTTAGGATGTGTCAATTGTGATGGAACAAAAATACAAATTTTTTTCTCTCCCTCTCCTTATCTTTTGTTTCCCTCTTCTCCTGCAAATATTTTAGCATTTCTAAGTATGAAGATATAATTGCTTGAATCAAAGAAAAATTAGAAAGATATTTTATAAGCAAATATATTCTTGACTCTAAGAGGAGTAACAAAAATTAAAGGTATAGGATATATATGAGAAGGCTTAGACAAAGGAGGAGTATGTTGGAACTTGATAGTGAAGTTTTGGATGATGAGTGTCATACCCACTATGTAGTAGTCATGTTTTCGGCCTGCTTGTTGAGTGCCATAACCAAGAAGTTATTGTGGCTGTGGACGATAGAGCTGCCAACCTTAGCAACACTCGTGGTAGGCCTGATAAAATTGAAGAATCTCAAATAAAAATAATAAACACTCTTTTCTTATGGTGGAAAGATGACAAGAAGAATACTTGCTTCACACACCACAATGGACAAATCACCTTCCTATTTATAGATGCCTAGATGCCTTTTTATATTCCATAGCATTTAATTCATGCATGGAATACTAAGAAGCATTTACAGAATTCTATGTTTTCTTCATCTATCAAGAAGCCTATTCCTTTTTACAAGGAGGCCTTTCAGATTTCCAAGAGACCCTTTAGTTTTCCAAGAGGTCTTTTAGTTTTCCAAAGTCATTTAATGATAAGTTTAAAATAATCCAACAATTCCCCCTTTAAACTTGTTCATCTTGGTGCTATGACTCCAAGCATCTTCCTCAGCCTTTGATAGTCTTCACTTTTGAGTGATTTTGTGAATATATCAGCAACTTGTTCCTTTGATTTGCAATACACAACCTCCACAATTCCTTTTTTGACTTGATCACGAAGAAAATGGAATCTAGTGTCGATATGTTTGCTTCTTCCATGTTGGACTGGATTCTTGGCTAACTCAATAGCAGATTTGTTATCAACATTGATCTTTATAGGCTCTTTTTGTGGATGACCCAATTCTTCTAGCAAATTTCGCAACCATATAGCCTCACATACACATGATGCCGCTGCAACATACTCCGCCTCACATGTAGATAGTGCCACAATAGATTGCTTCTTTGAGCTCCAAGAGAAAGCATTAGCACCAAAATAAAAAACATAACCGGAAGTGCTCTTCCGTTCATCAAGATCTCCACCCCAATCACTATCAGAAAAACCAATTAAACTTGCATCATTGGAATGAGCATAAAACATACCATGATCAAGAGTTCCTTTAAGATATCTAAGAATCCTCTTTGCCGCCATCCAATGTGACTCCTTTGGATGCTCCATATATCTACTAATCAAACCAACTCCATAAACAATATCGGGCCGACTTATAGTGAGATAGCGAAGACTTCCAACAAGACTTTTGAAGAGAGTCGAGTTCACCTCCTTGCCTTCTCCTTCTTTATTAAGTTTTTCTCCATAAGCCACCGGGGTGTTTACTTCCTTACAACTCTCCATTTTGAATTTTTTTAGAATGTTTCTTGCATATCTCCCTTGAGAAATGAAGATGCCATCTTCTCTGTGCTTTACCTCGATGCCAAGAAAATAGGACATCAAGTCTCCACCCGTCATTTCGAACTCCTTGCCCATAGCTGCTTTGAATTCATAAATCATTTCCTTGCTGCTACCTGTCACAAGAAGGTCATCTACATATAAACATATTATCAAAATATCATCTCCTTTTTTCTTCACATAGGTGGCATATTCATAGGGGCACTTGACAAAGCCGTATCCCTGGAGATAATGATCGATCCGTGTATTCCATGCTCGGGGTGCTTGCTTCAACCCATACAAAGCTTTTCGTAACTTATACACTTTATCTTCCATGCCTTTAAGGATATAACCCTCCGGTTGCTCAATATAAACTTCTTCTTCAAGGTAGCCATTGAGAAATGCTGACTTCACATCCATATGGTACATCTTCCACTTGTGATGAGATGCAAGTGAGAAGATAAGCTTCACGGTGTCAAGTCGAGCAACTGGTGCAAAGACTTCATCATAGTCGAATCCCTTCTTTTGCTTGTAGCCTTTGGCAACAAGACGAGCTTTGTATCTTTCTACTTCTCCATTAGCAGTGTGCTTCACTTTGTACACCCACTTAACGTCTATCGCCTTTTGTCCTTTTGGAAGTGTAGTTAACTCCCACGTATTATTTTTCTCTAGGGCATGGATCTCCTCCTTCATTGCCTTTCTCCATTCAGCTTTCTGCACTGCTTCATCAAATGTTAGAGATTCAACATCAGCAAATAAACAATATAAATCAACTTGTTCAACTGCTTCTGTTTCATCGTAAAGATCATTAAGACTTCTAAATTTTCTTCCATGACTTCTTGTTGATATAGAATGACTTGAAGAAGCCGGTGTAGCTTGTGGTGGTGGAGATGATCTTGCTGGTGATAATATTGGTTGGACAGCCTCCACTTCTATGTTCTCCTCAGCTTCATTATGAAGTGGTACATATTTGGTATGAGAATCTGTGCCACTCCAATCCCATACATCATCTTCCTTGAAGACCACATCTCGACTGATGATTACCTTATTTGCCGTTGGATCATACAACTTGTAGGCTTTGGATTGCTCACTGTATCCTATGAAGATGCACTTTTGGCTTCGATTATCAAGCTTTTTTCTCTTCTCTTGTGGCACTTGGGCATAAGCAATGCTCCCAAAAATCTTCAAGTGGCTCACTCCTGGCTTGTAGCCACTCCAAGCTTCCTTTGGTGTCATTCCTTTGATGAACTTTGTCGGACTTCGGTTGATGAGATAGGCTGCACATGCCACCGCTTCAGCCCAAAATTGCTCGGGAAGGTTCTTCTCTTTCAACATACTTCTTGTCATGTCAAGGATGGTCCGATTCTTCCTTTCGGCTACTCCATTTTGTTGTGGAGAGTACGGAGCAGTGAATTGATGTCGAACTCCTTCTTCATCACAATAGTTCCTGAAAGCATTTGACATGTATTCTCCACCTCTATCGGATCTCAAAATTTGTACTTTATAGTTACATTCTTTTTCAACTAAAGATTTAAAATTTTTAAATGTAGAGAGTGCAGCCGACTTTTCTTTAAGAAAATAAACCCACAACATTCTACTAAAATCATCAACAAATGTTATAAAATATTTGTTACCACCATGAGATTCTGGAAGAGGGCCGCATATATCAGTATGCACCAACTGCAATGGTCTCATTGCTTTCCAAGACTTTCCACCTTTGAAGGGAGCTCTTGTATGCTTTGCTAGTGTGCACTTTTCACAAACTTCATTTGGATAATATATATGCGGAAGACCTTTCACCATACCATCTTTAGATAGCAATTTCAAACTTCCAAAATTTAAATGTCCAAGCCTGAGATGCCAAAGCCAAGAAGGGTTCTTGATATCCACTTGCAAGCAATTTTGAGAATCTGTCTTCAAGAGAAGAGGAAACATCCTGTTCTTCGCCATCTGGACACAAGCAATCAGCTTCCCATTCCCATCTCTTAAGGTTAGTGATGACCCTTTCATATGAATTATATAACCCTTCTCCAAAAGTTGGCCAATACTTAGAATATTACTCTTCAAGTCTGGCACATAATATACATTGGAAATAAAATCAGACGTACCATTCTTTTGTTGAATCATGATCTTGCCTCTTCCTTTGACGGGAACTTTAGAGAAATCCCCAAACTTCACATCACCATGCACCCCTTCTTGCAACTCCACGAATAGGTCTTTTCTTCCACACATGTGGTTTGTGGCTCCTGAGTCAAGAAACCACACATTCTTCAAGTCTCCATTTTGTTGGCATGCCAAAAGAAGAGTTGGCTCTTCTTCTTGGTTTTTGGATTCGGAGTAGTTGCTTTGCTCATTGTTCCAACACTCATAGCTATAATGCCCATATTTGTGGCAATTATAGCATTGAACATTGGATCTTGCTTGGTCACGACCTCCATTTAATCTTCTACCTCGACCATGTTCACCTCTTCTACCACCTCTTCCATTGTTGAAATTTGGAGTTCGGCCTCTTCCACCATTGTAGCCTCCTCGACCATGACTACGGCCTCGACCACGACCACGATAGTTGTTGCCACCACCTCTTATGTTGCTACTAGCATCTCGAAATGCTTGAGATTGCCCTTGATCCTTTCCTTTTTGATCTTTGGCCTCCACCTTTGATTGAAGTATTTGCTCTGTATTAGCTGCTTCAATTTTATTTTGCTTCTTTTGTTCATGGACTTGAAGTTTACCCATCAACGCATTGATGGATAGAGTATCCACATCATTAGCTTCTTCAATAGCGACAACAATATGCTCAAACCTCGGTGTCAAAGACCGAAGTATCTTCTCTACCACTCGAACATCATCTATCTTCTCTCCATTCCTCTTCAATTGGTTTACGATAACCAATATTCGAGAAAAGTAGTTGAAGATATTCTCCGTCTCCTTCATGGTGGCGACTTCAAATTCTCCCCGTAGTTGTTGTAGTCGAATTCGCTTCACTTTTTCTTCTCCTTTAAATATGATGGAGAGAGTATCCCATGCTTGCTTTGCAGAAGTTGCCTCAGCAATTCTTTCAAATGTCACCTCATCCAAGGCTTGATACAATTGAAACAAAGCTTTCTTGTCTCTCCTCCTTGTTACTCTCAAAGCCTCCTTTTGATTTTGATTGTACCCTCTCTCTTGATCTGGTGTAGGCTCGGTGTAGCCATCATTAACGATCTCCCATAGATCTTGTGAGCCAAACAATGACTTCATCTGGATACACCAATTCCCAAAGTTCTCCTTAGTAAGCTTTGGGATTTGCATTTGCACACCATCACTAGCCATTTCTCTTAGGATCAGTCTTCTCAACAAGACAAGGCTCTGATACCAAATGATAAAATTGAAGAATCTCAAATAAAAATAATAAACACTCTTTTCTTATGGTGGAAAGATGACAAGAAGAATACTTGCTTCACACACCACAATGGACAAATCACCTTCCTATTTATAGATGCCTAGATGCCTTTTTATATTCCATAGCATTTAATTCATGCATGGAATACTAAGAAGCATTTACAGAATTCTATGTTTTCTTCATCTATCAAGAAGCCTATTCCTTTTTACAAGGAGGCCTTTCAGATTTCCAAGAGACCCTTTAGTTTTCCAAGAGGTCTTTTAGTTTTCCAAAGTCATTTAATGATAAGTTTAAAATAATCCAACAAGGCCAAGCACACTCTAGCTCTCTGATTGTAAACCTCTTCTATTTCCTTAGCATTTTTAATAGCCATATCTGAAGAAAGACGAGGCAATAGGAGGATGAAAGTTAAATGGAGTGCATGATCTCTCATGTTTTTTTGTATTGATAACTGATGCGGCCTAAAGATGTCTACCAACCAAAATGTGACACATGGCATAGTGGAAATTCTATTTGGATTCAAACTTTTTGAGCTGTTCAAGAGCCAAAAAAGACTAGATCCCTTCCCATCAAATGAAGGACTCTAGGGCCCAAATACAAAGGGAGGACTCTTTGTCTATAAAAGAAGACCCAACATCTGGCACAAGGGAGGGTTTGATTAGAGCCAATTCGATGATCTTTTCTTTTTTTTTTTTTAATATGCAAAACGGTCACCATGCAGTAAACCGCTAAAAACTGACATCTCGGAGACTTCCAGCCATCAGATCAGGTTTTAGATGGTAACAGTAATATTTTTAAGACCTCATAAAATATCACTAAAGTTTCAAACTTTGGTGCTTCATGCAGAAAAAGAAAAGGAACAAAATAGCTTTACTGTATTTTCTCACTTTCTTGCCAATACTTTTGAGAGATGGCTAAATCCTTGAGACAATTAATACTAATCTATATTCTATGCCCATCATTTGGATTAGAAGGTGAAAGAAAAATGTGATCACCAATAAAGCAAATTCTGGGTTTGATGCACCTAACAAGAAGTGTCTAGGAATGTTCTTGATTGTCTAGATTGTGCATTTGGGTTTTATGAGGAAGTGGCTTGACAGATGTACTAGCAGCAAAAGTTTCGTGTTCAAAGGGGGATTTGTTCTATGTTATGATTGTTCGTTACTCCAAAATCTTACCACCCCGTGATGGCGCAGTTGGCTATCGCGTATTTCTCACTATTACTTGCAATGTTTTTTACGTTATTTCAAAATAAATGCCAATATTTCTTCCCTAGATCATATTAGTTTTAACAATTTTACTATCAGCCTTTTTATGTTAATTCCAAAAAAATAAATGTAAGCATTTAGCAAAGAATAAAAAAAAATGAAACAAGTATTTCTCTCACTAAATCTATATTATTTTTAGGTTGTATTTGGTTGCTTGGCTTTGACACTGATGGGCCGAGCTCGTGTACAAAACTTATGCCTGGCATCTCGTCAAGTATATTTGAAATCAAGTAAAAATTTGTATTAGTAGGCTCTCAAATGCTTTAATCTTAAACCTTTTAACTATATTAGGGGTTGCTTGGTTCGCAATCATAATCGGATTGATAATCAAAATGGCCATATCTCTTGTTATGTTTAGTCCATACCCAAAGTTAAAATGGAATTTGAATACTGGGGAAGAGTAGGGATTGTTGTGTTTGGGAAAATTAGAATATTTCCATTCTCTTTGAAATCAAAATAAAAATAGACTCCTTCCAATCAAATGACTTAAATGTGAGTCACTCGTTCTTATTCCTCAAACTTTATGATCTTGACCTAGAGAGAATGAGAAGGTGGGGACAGATGTGCTCATGATCGGTGGGCACTTGGGCTTGCATGGAGGCTGAGATGGAATGGAACAGTATGGTTTAGGAAAGTTGAAGGGATCCTATAAAGGCTGAACAAAGAGAGGATGTTATGACCTTTCAGGCCAGTGCATTAACCACATAAAAAAAAATACCAACGATGTTTGATGATAGATCGATCGCAGGATCACATTAGGTCAGTACTGATGACTCAAAAAATTTAATCAAAACTTTTAAAGTTGAGAAGGTATAAATGCAAATATATCAAAGTAGAAAAGATTTTTCTACAATTTCTTCAAAAAAAAAAAACAAAAGAAAAAACAAAAGCCAAGTTTCAAAACACGTAATGAGCTTCAGAACAAGAGGCTGCGAATAACCAATCCACTCTCTGGTCGGCACCGTCACGAACACAAGTAGCAAGATCTTGCCTTACAGATAAATCCACCGGGTTAATTATTCATTACAGGTATAATCATTCGTAAAGCCTGACTCGGTATGAAATCGGTAGAGCAATCATGACACCACTTGCTACTTTCCTATGGTATTATATATGATCGTGGGAACCTGCACATTAAAATTCTAACGCAGCTCATATACGAACTAAAAGAATCCATTATTGACTGACCTGTATAAGAAGTGGATAACCTAAATCTATTGTTACCTATACGAACTATTATTGCATGAATTTTGTTGCTGCATGGCGGATCATTTTCATGTTACCTTCTGGTAGCTCAATCAATGCAACTGCTAAATACAATGACATAACAATGAGAGGCAACAAGAGGGACAACACAGAAATTGATTTTTCAATTGTTTAGAAGTCTTGCAATAAATTGTTTTCTTTCTGTTAACATTTCCAGAGAAGTACTGATTACTCCAATGTCTACTCTAAGGTGGCAATGCTTGGCTATTCCCCAGGAGAGGAAGCAAACTAGGATGGCCAAAATTAAGATCATCAACTTCATCACTGTATTATATGTTATATTTTTCATTTATTGATAGTTTGTTTTTGGTAGAATAAGGAGCAGATCTTTATTATATTAAAAGTATTACATCCAAAACATTAAAAGACCAACCTACAGGTTGAGAGATCAAAACTGAAAAGGGGGCACTGTAAATACATCTAAACACAGGCAAATGTTTGTAAGCCAAACTAAATGAATACAAGAGAACAGTTAGGTGGGAGAGAAGTATGGAGAGTCTGAGACACCAATTCCAACAAGCAAGTAATAAAGTAGGCCTGCATAGATGGAGAGTCTTATGTACATTTATCTTGTAAGTTGAGGCCTGCTCTATGACCTTGGACATGAAAGTTAGGTCTTCACACCGGATCTGTAGAGCTCCAATAGATCTGTTGAGCAAAGATAACTATATAACCTGCAAAAAATACTCAATATAGCAACAGCAGCCCAAAATTTCATCTGTAATTGATAGTTGGTTTTTCATTTATTGCTAGTTTAAAAATGTTCAGTTGATTGATACACCACCTAACAGCACGAGAAACATGAAGTACATAGCAATGCTACCAAAAGAGGGCAAAAAAAAAAAGGCACAAATTTGTAAGCACCCCTGTACTTTGATTGATTTGCACTTATGTCGTCCGCTTTTAAAAAAATTTTAGTTCCTTCCAAAAAAAAAAAAAAAAATGTTAGATTCTTTGAGTTACCATGCTAACCCGGTATGATTCTTCCATTCATCTCCTTTTTAATAGTATGGTATCATACGCTCATCACAAGATAATTTTTTAGATAAATTATATTTCTAGTCTCCAAACTAAGTTAGATTTTTTTTTTAAATTATTCTTAAATTATAAAAAACTAAAGTTTAATTCCTACACTTTTTAAATCATTTTAATGTGATCTTTTTTTTGGATTCTGACCACTTTCTCTTATTAAAAATCCTAGCCGGCAATAATTGATGCTTATGTCGTGAAAAATATCTGATAAAGATGACATGGCATAGATAACGTGGCATAATGAATGAAAATTTTTATTTTACTCGTATAGCATAGGTGATGATGTGACATCTGTTAGGAAATTTTTTTCAAAAATATCTAATCATCGAGTGATATATCAACGTTCATAGGTGACACGGCATAGATGGCATGGTACATACAAGATGACGTGGCATAAGTGATGGCGTGATATTTGATGTGAAATTTTTTTAAAAATATCTAATCATCGAGTGACACGTCAATGATCATAGATGCTATGGCATAGATGATGTGGCACATGGGAGACTCCAAGGATCTCCCTCATGGATGGATAGTCTGATATTCAGGGGTCGATGTTGAGTCAAGGTTTTGCCTTGAGCATATCGGTGCCTATACGGATCATTAAGCATTGTTTTTTGTCGCTGATTGGATCCTGACCTCGAGGTTGATAAATATCCGATCTGGAGATCAAACAAGAGTTGATGATAAAGCCCCGCTTCACCTTGAATCCTCATATCTCTCTCCGACATCTGAGGTGGTCTTGTCGGATCATCGATAGATGCTTAGCTATGATTCGAGGAGGGAAAGTTGGGTCAGATAGTAGGTAACCTCTATAACAGTAAGAATTCTGTTTGGATTCATATTTTTTGGGTTGATCAAGAAATATTAAGGGTATCAATATTTATATATGCTACAAAATAATAAATAAATAAATAAATAAATATATGCTTAGGTTGGAAATGTGCTAGTATTCATTTTATATCAAATGTCTAGGTAGTTTTAGATGGCATCAAAAAATATTATTGCTGACCTTAAAAAAAGTGAAAAACTGGAAGGCAAGGACCATAATATTTGATAGACTAAGATCCACTATGTTCTTGAGAAATAAAAGGCTTTGGAAGGCTTCAACTATGCCATTGCTGATCCTAGTGAGAGAAATGGTGCTCAATATAGGAAAGATAAAAAGGCTTATCACATTCGGAAGGTAAAAGATACCACCCCACATGGTATTCTAATAAGCATAATGGTGAATGATCTTGTGGTTGAGTGTAAGTAGTTTTCCAATGCTCATGAGATGTGGGTGCACCTGAAAAAAAATTTGATGGGACAACTGTGACCAGGCTGAGACAGCTAGCCATTAAATTTGATACATACATGAAGTGTCCTAATCACACAATAAATGAGCATCTGAATAGAATATCAAAGATGATTAGAAAGCTAAAAGCAGTTAGTCATATCCTGATAGATGAGCAACAAGTCCAGGCAGTGATATGTTCTCTTCCTAGTAGCTACAAGCATATGAAGCTCAATCTGATCCACAATGATAGTATCAAAATCTTTGCAGATGTTGCCGGATATGTTGAACTTGAGGGGGAGCACTTTATATTTGAGAGAGGCACTGAGATGGTCTTCCTAGTTGGATCAAGTTTAAAGGGAGCTTCGAGCTCTAAGAACAAGGACAAGGGTCTGATGTGGAAGGGAAAGAGCATGAAAGCAAAAAAAATTGCTCATTGGTCTAAGAAAAACTTTAAAGGAAACAAGAAAGGCAAATAGCTTAAATAGAAGGACAAATCCAAGATGAAGTGTTTCAGTTGTAGCAAGATGGGCCATTATGCTTGTGAGTGTAACATGCAGATAACATCTTATACTGATTTTAAAGGTATTGTTCACGTTTTCAGTATAATATTGCTTACCGATTCTTATCCTACATGAATAGTAGACTTAAGAGCCACAGACCATGTGAGTGAAGATCGAGGAGTTTTCATGGAGTACTATCACATCTAAGTAGGGACAAGATGGACCTGTGTAGATAACAATACAAGATTGGAAGTCAATGGTATTGGAATGTGTAAGTTGACTTTACATAATGAGAGAATTTTGTACCTACATGATGTCCTTTACGCTCCGATTGTAATACACAACTTAGTCTCTATGAAAGTTCTTTTTAGCTTAGGATATGTTTTATATTTTTATGGCTATGTTTTGGATATTTACTATGAAGATATTTTAATTACTTCAGTATGTTTGCTAAATAGCTTTTTATTCTGAAAGATGGATATTCTACTAATGTTTATCATAATAGTAGTTATTTTTCATTAACTACTTCCAATATTGTGGATGTGAATGTGTAGTATGCTATACTAGATCATATCGGATAAGAGAGAATGAATAGATTAGCTAAGGAAGGACTTTTGGATCCAATTGGCAAAATTGAATTTACCAATTGTGAACATTGTCTAGTTGGAAAAATAACTAAGAAGCCATTTGAAAAAGGAACAAGGGTTGATTATCTATTATAACTAGTCCATTCGGACATCTATGGTCCAAGGAGTGTTAGGGCTAGACACGATGTATATTATTTCATCACTTTCATAGATGACTATATCCAATTTAGATGTGTCTATTTGATTTCTTATAAGTAAAAGCCTTGGATTGCTTCAAATGATATGTCAACTTGGTTGAAAATCAATTGAACAAAAGAATTAAAACTTTGAAAATTGATTGGAGAAGAGAGTATCTACCTAAACGGCTCAAGAAACTGTGTGATGAAAAAAAAAATAGATAGATAGTTGACCATTCCTGAAACTCCACAGCAGAATGGAGTAGCTGAGAGAAAAAATATGACTCTATTTGAAATGGTCAGTTCTATGATGGCACAAGCCAATCTTCCAATTTCTTGTTAGGGAGATATTTTGTTAATGGCTGTATATGTATTGATCCATGTGCCTTCTAAATTAATTACGTCAACTCTATATGAGTTATGGGTAGATAAGAAATCTGACCTATCTAATTTAAGACCTTAAGGGTCTACAGCATATATTCATAATCCTTCCCATAAATATGAAAAATTGGGTCTAAGAGGGAAGACGTGTATCTTTACAAGATATCTTGAACACTTGAAAGGATATATGCTCATAGGTAAACATCCAAATGGAGAAATAACTAAAATTAAATCATGAGATGTCACATTCTTGGACAATGAGTTTTCAAGTAGAGGTGAGATAGATAAAGAAATTCAATTAAATGAATTGAATAAGGCTAAAAATAAGAAACCTAAATCTTTTGATCCGAGTGGGAGCAGTTTTGTGCCTCAAGATGAACCATCTCAGACCTTTCAAATATGAAAGAGTACTTGTCTGAGCATTCCTCATAAATGTTTTGAGATTGAAGGTGAGGTATTTATGTTGGCTTTATATAATAAAGCAATGTCAAAATCAGTTGATGAAGCCTTATCTAGCTCTATCAAAGAAGAATAGAAGATTGCAATGGAAGAGGAAATGGTGTTAATGAATGCAAACCATATTTGGAACTTGGGTGATTTGCTATAAAGGCAAAAGACCATTGGAAATAAATGGATTCTCAAAATCAAAAGAAAGACGGATGATGTTGATCCTAGGATTGATTTTGATGAATAACAAAATTTTTGAGTATATTTGGTACTAATAATTTGTTTGAGTGCTTAAGAAAAGTTTCAGGAAGCAAGGACCCTATCTCAATGAAGCTCAATGATTTTGAATGAAAAATTCAAAGAAGAAAGAGTTAAAGAGGTCAAGCCAAATATTTTTCAAAAAAATAGGACCTTAAGCCAACTCAAAAAGATGGTGAGTCGATTCTGGCACATATTCAGCAGTTGGCATAGACCTTGAGTCGACTCAAGTACAGTATGAGCTGACTCAGATACACAGGACTGGCACCGATATAGAAAAGATAAAGAGGCTATTTCTGATCTTACTGATTGAGCCAACTTAAGAAGATCATGAGCTGACTCATAAGGACTTGAGTCGACTCAAGAATTCGATGAGTCGACTCATCAGCTCCTGACAGCTCTAATGGCTAGTTTCTATAGAATTAATTGAAAAAACTTCAAATTGCTATTTCTTGTGCTCTAATGACTACAAACTTATTTTTAGTGATGCTAACCTGGATTAGAGAATATCTAAGTCATTATTAAAGCAAGAAAACTCAAGAAAATAAAGACACATGAGAAAAAAATCTGAATTACATTCAAAAATTCTGTTCAACCCTTTAAAATAGCTTTAAATAGTTTTATTCCATTCCAACCATCCAAATTGTTGTACAATCAAGTCATTTTCAAGTAAAAGAAGGGAGCATTCATTGCAAAAGCCCTCCAACCTATCATCTTGTGGATCAAAGTCTTATATTAGCTCATCAAAAGAGTTTGTATTTGTATTTAAATTTTTGCACTTACATATTTATATTTCAAGTTTCAATAGGATTTGAAACTTGGGGGATAAGCTCATCCAAGTCTTGAATTGGATTTATACAAATCTAGGAGTGGCTTGAGAGATAGGTTTTGGTTGGTGAGCGTACAAAACCAACTAGATTTAGATTGTGATCTAGAAAAATAATTTTACTGTAATCAGTTGATTTTAGTAAAATTTTCAAAAAGGTTGCATAAAAAGTGGACGTAGGTATTGGAGATTAACACTGAACTATTATAAACTTCTTGTCTTTATGGTGTGATTGCATTTTGCTTTACTTTTTGCCTTATATTTTTGCATTGTATCATTATTTTGAATTTCGCTGCTATACATAACATACACTTCACAATCACTCTAGTTAGGTTTAAATTGAAGTACATATTTGTTTAAATTCAGATTTAGTTTTAAATTTTTAGAACCCAATTCATCCTTCCTCTTGGATTGCATATTTGGATAACAAGTAGTATCAGAGCAGATGTTCTTGTATCTTTTATAGACTTAATCGTCTAGAGCTCAAGATCAATGATAACCTTTGGAATATTTTTTGATGAAGGACACTTTCTTGTTAGATCACCTCTTTTTTGTGGATTTGATTCTTTGTTGGAAAGCCAGCATGAAAATTTTTATCCAAGCATAACACTATAATTTGTAGAATATTATAGTGCATGGCACACACATTCCACTAAAATTATTAATGGAGCTCAAGTTCCTAAACATGAAAATGAATGGAATAGTAATGAAAAGAAGTTAGCACAATTGAATACAATTATAATGAATATATTTATTATGCTCTTGATGAACATCAATTTAATAGAATATGTACATGTTCTTCTGCTAAGAAAATTTGAAATACATTGGAAACAATTTATGAAGGTACTAATAAAATGAAAGAATAAAAAATTAGTATGCTAGCATATGAATTTGAAATATTTAAAATGAAATCATATGAATCTATTTCTAATATATTTTCAAGATTTATAAATATTATTAATGATCTAAATTTATTTGAAAAATCTTATGCTAATACTGATCTTGTGAGAAAGATTCTTAGATCTTTATCTAGGTCTTGAAAAGTAAAAGTGACAGCTATTCAAGAAATAAAGGATCTAAATCAGCTATCCTTAGAAGAGCTTTTGAGTTTCTTCATGATCTATAAGCAGACCATGATGAATCAAGAAAAAGAAGACAACAACAAGAAATAGAGAATAATTGTATTCAAGTCCTCAAATCAGGAAGATAGTATGAAAGTTAAAGAATCTGATGATGAAGGTGAAGACATATCCTTAATCATCAAAAAATTTAAAAGCTTTCGAAAGATGATGAAGAAGAAGAAGCAAGAAAGAAGAAAGAAAACTTTGGCTAAGGAGGAGCCGAGCAAGAAAAAGAAGAAAAAGATAACTTAGTGTGACAACAAAAATTTCAGCTCTAATAAAGAAGATCAAAAGATCAATAACTTATACTTTATGGCACAAGAAGAAGAGATAATATCTGAAATAGAATGTGAATTTACATTTGATGAGTTACATGATGTATTTTCTAATCTTTTGGATGAATTTAAGAAATTTGGTTTGAAGAATAAAGAACTTAAAAAATGCAACCAAGTTTTGATTAAAGAAAAGAAAAAATTAAAAAAAAAAAGATTCTTTGCTAAAAAAACAAAATTTAAAAAATAAAATTAAAAAATTAAAATCTATTATTAAAAAATTTACTTGTTCCGATGATTTTGAGTAATCAAAGAGCTATTTTTAATAAAGTCAGACTTGATTTTAACCCTCATAAGCCAAAAGTTTTTGAAAACCTTCTTTATTAAATCCTCATCCAATGCATCTTGAAATATTTTCTGTTAATGTTATGAAAAATTAAGACATAAAGCTTACTCATATGATTCTAAAAAATTAAATAACAATAAGATTAAAATGATTTGGATTCCAAAAAAAATTATATCTACTTACCCCAAAAGATCCAAAAAAAATTTTGGTACCAAAATTGCACAAATAATTTTTTTGTAGGTATCAAAAAGGAGATAATACTTAGATAGCGGATACTCGAAGCACATAATAGGAGATGAATTTCAATTCATCATCCTTAAAGCTAAAGATGGAGGGATAGTGATATTTGATAATATTAGAATCATTTCTTCTACATTTACTATAAATATTATGCTTGTAGATAGTTTGAAATATAATTAGAATAAAATAGATTCTTAAAAATGAATCAATTTATAAATAAGTTAGTTAAAACTGAAAATATTTAATGGTTTTTTGCAATGGATTGATTTTGATGAATCCTCTTATAATACTCTATATGCTTTTCATGCTCAATGCTTTGATATATGTTATAATATTATGATATTTACTGAAATTTATGAATATTATTCTTATATCAGGTTTCAACTTTATTTCTATAAGATTTTTAATATTTTTTGAAATAAATATACTCCTATACTTTGAAACATGTATTCTCATGTTTTGTTGCAATAATGAACGAGATAAGAGTAAGGGGGAGTATTAATTATAAAGATAAAGGAGGAGTAATTAAAAACTTAAATCTTGAAGCTTATTATTTGTTTGATTTGGTCGATACATTATATGCTTTAATGCTTGCCACTTGTTTCTATGATTTTTTTTTGCCTTGATTATATGTTAGAAATCAAATTATAATTTTTATATTTGATGTTTTCAGTATTTAAATAATTCATCTTAAATAACTCTAATTTAATGAAAAGAGGAAGAAGTATCGGGCAAAATGGCACATAAATAAATAAAATAGCACATATATGATATATAAATGAAGAAAATGACACATATATGACATAATGGCAAAATGGCACATAAATGAAGAAAATGGTACATGTATGGCATAATGACAGTTTTGATATGAAAAAATTAATGTTAAGTATGTTTGATTTTTTTTTTGATACAATCTTAATTTTGAAACTTTTTGATGTTGTCAAAAAGGAAGAGAAGATATATTGAGTATATGCTTGAGTTAACTTAATATTTTATGATTTGTTCATGAAGTATATTTTCAATGTATCTACTTGTTTACTTCATATGAATGATGTATAAATTAATGTATATCTTAGAACCATATTATGCTTTATTTTGCATATACTCAAAATTTTATCATCATAAAAAAGGGAGAGATTGTTGATCTTAGATTTGATTTTGATGAATAACAAAATCTTTAAGTATATTTGGTACTAATGAATTTTTGAGTATTTAAGAAAAAATTTAAGAAGCTAGGATCCTATCTCAATGAAGCTCAATAATTTTGAATGAAAAATTCAAAAAAAAAAGAGTTAAAGAGATCAAATCAAATATTTTTCAAGAAAATAAAGCCTTGAGCTGACTCAAAAGGATAGTGAGTCGACTCTGGCACGTATTCAGCAATTGGCAAGGACCTTGAGTTAACTCAAGTATAGTATGCATTGACTCAGACACGTAGGACTGGCACCAGCATAGAAAAGATAGAGAAGCTATTTTTGACTCTACTGGTTGAGCCGACTCAAGAAGATCATGAGCCGACTCATGAGGATCTTGAGTTGACTCAAGAATCCGATGAGTCGACTCATCAGCTCCTGACAGCTCTAATGGCTAGTTTTCAGAAAACTGCAGAATTAATTTAGAAAGCTTCAAATGACTATTTCTCATGCTCCAATGGCTATTAGTGATGCTAACCTGGATTGGAGGGTATCTAAGCCATTATTAAAGTAAGAAAATTTAAGAAAATAAAGATACATGAGAGAAAAATCTGAAATACATTCAAAAATTCTATTTAGCCCTTCAAGAGAGCTTTAAAGAGTTTTATTCCATTCCAACCATCCAAATTATTGTGCAATCAAATCATTCTCAAGTGAAAGAAGGGAGCATTCATTGCAAAAGTCCTTCAATCTCTCATCTTATGCATCAAAGTCTCACATCAGCTCATCAAAGGAGTTTGTATTGTATTTAAACTTCCGTACTTACATATTTATATTTTAAGTTTCAATAGGATTTGAAACTTGGGGGATAGCCTCATCCAAGCCTTGAATTAGATTTGTACAAGTCCAAGAGTGGCTTGGGGGATAGATTTTGGTTGGTGAGCCCGTAAAATCAACTGAGTTTAGATTGTGATTCTGAAAAATATTCTTATTATAATTAGTTGATTATAGGAAGGTTGCTTGTGGAGTGGATGCAGATGTTAGAGATTAACACCGAATCACTATAAACCTCTTGTCTTTGTGGTATGATTGCTTTTTATTTTACTTATTTGCTTTACATTCTTGCATTGTATCATTACTTTGAATTTTACTGCTATACATAACATACACTTCACAATCACTTTAATTAGATTTAAATTAAAGCACATATTTGTTTAAACTCAGATTTAGTTTTAAATTTTTAGAATCCAATTCATCCTTTCTCTTGGGTTATATCTCTGGACAACAGATGGACAATTAAAAGGTACAAGGCATGACTGATAACAAAAGATTATATCTAGTAGGAGGGTATAGACTATGAGAAAATTTTATTCAATTCATTTAATATTAGCCATAATAGCTTAAATTGACTTAGAGTTACATCAATTAGATGTTAAGACGGCTTTTCTTAATAGAGAATTGTATGAAAAAAATCTATATAAAACATCTTATAGGTTTCATGGCCAAAGATCAAAAGGACAAAGTCTGAAAGTTAAACAGATCAATATATGGCCTGAAATAGTTATCCAGATAGTGGTGTTTGAATTTTCACAAAGCTATATCATCCTATAATTTTAACATGATCAATGAAGATCATTATATGTATGCCAAGCATGATGGAGATAATTTTATTATCTTGTCATTGTATGTTGATGACATTCTATTGGCTGATAATAATAGGTAGTTTGTGAATACCATCAAGAGATGGTTAATATCAAAATTTGAGATGAAAGAAATGGAAGAAGCTACATATATTATGGGAGTCAAAATTCATAGGAATTGTTCTAAGAGATTTTTAGCTCTTTTCAGAAATCTTATATCGAGAAGGTTTTGAAACTATTCCACATACAGTATTGTAATCCCATCGACACTCCTGTAGCAAAAGGTGAAAGCCTTAGTCTTGATATGTGTCCTAAAACTATAGAAGAAAAGAATGAGATGGCCAAGTTTTCTTACTCGAGTGTTGTTGGAAGTCTGATATATGCCACCATGTGCACTAGGCCAAATATGTTTTTTGTCATTGGATTAGTAAGTCACTATCAATCAAATCATGGAAAGAAACATTGGAAAGTAGTAAAAAAAATTATGAGATATCTCCAAAGCACTATGGACTATTCCTTGTGGTATGAAATAGATTGTCTACATTTGGATAGATATTTAGATGCAGATTGAGTAGAAGATTTAGATGAACGTAAGTCAATATCTAATTACATTTTTGTGCTTAATAATAGTGCCATATCTAAAGGTTAAGGATTGCACTCTGGGTCGATCAAATTTGGCACTGCGAAATTCAAAAATTTTTTCAACCCAATACTTGAAACATAGATAAAAAAGGCAGATCATTAGTCAATATTCAGCATGTATTAAAATTAATTAAAATAATACTCATCATCTTGTATAGGTAGATGATCTCTGCGATCAATAATCTGTGGTAAGTCGAGGTCCACTATTGAGTCACGCATGTACCCGACCTTTATAGGTATCCACTTGGATCTTCATCTAGGATGCTTTCTCCAGATCGGATCCATCTTCTCTAACTAGGATCTAGGACTCTCGATCAGCAATGATCTGACCTCCGAGGTCGACGGATTGACTCTCGCCACAGCCTTCTTCTTCCTTCGATCGGATAGCACCTGAACCCCTTCAAGCGCTTACTAGATCAGCCCAACTCCTTTGGGTGTGGAGGATGAGGTAGCCTACTCTAGGCATATGAGGAGAGGGGAGAATTGATGGAGAATAATAGCCTAACACTTAGACATGTGGGAATGAGAGAAATCAAGGTGGAGGAGCAGCAAGGTTTCAGGGTTTAATTGCTTCTTTTATATCAAGTGCTGAACCCATTAGCATGGGGTCTTTTATAGACTTTAAACCTTAACCCAACCACCTGGAATGGCTCCCATTTCAATTCTCAATTCAAATGGAGCCGCCCAACCTCTCTTATCCATAACGGCCGGCACCCTTATTTTCTCCATGCAAAAAAAGGGGCAGAAACCATTTCCTACGGTGATTTTTCTTCTCACATTTCTTCGTGTAACAACTTACACGAGAAAACTAAGAGGGTGTGGAAGGATAAGTCCTAATCAAGTTTGAATTTGATCTCATCAAAATAACTTAATTTGAATTTGAACCTTTCAAATTCAAATGGATAATTCCTTAACCACTTAATTTAAAAACTTGAAATCTTCAAACTTAAAAGCAAATGGACAACCTCTTATCCTCATCCAAATGGGGCACATGCCTCTGGATACTATCCAGAAGGGGCATGCATCCCTTCTTAATAAGAACACACGAAAAAAGAGAGAGGGCGACAACATGTGCCCATTTGACTTTCAAATGGATCTTCATCCATTATAATTTGAATCTAATTCAAATTAAAATGAAGGAGGTTTAATGCAACCAATAATTGGTGCTTAATTAAGATCCCAATTTGATTAGGCTAAACCCTATCTAATAGGAAAAGCCAATCTAGAGAAATCTGAATCTAATCATATGCTAGCATGATTGCTTTAGACCTAATTGGACTAATTGAGTCCAATTAAATAATCTTAAACTAAAGTCTTTTTTTTTGTGACCCTATAGATTCAATTTCGTATGGTAATGGGATATGTTATGATCTCCATCAGTAACATCATCGAAACTCGTTTCGATGTACCAAAATTCTTTTCAATTCAGTCAATTAGAATTATCGATCATCAAAATAATTCTAATTGATTCCATAATCCATCAGTGATACCTAGCAGTATGTAGTGATAATCCATCAGAACTGAATAAGAACCTCTAGGTGCAGTTACCGTGTGATTCGATTTTTCTATCGTGAGTCTCGACAGAATCAAGATAAAGGTAAACTCATCAAACCTTATATCTGTTATATGATAGAATCATTCAATTTGAGTCCAATGTGAAATCCAATAGAAATATCTTTCTATCTTCCACATTGCCATGGTCATGGACTTATAGACTCAATCTTATGATCTATATAGGACTACACCTCCTCTATCGAGGTCGATAGTTTTTATTTTGATGTAATTCAATTTTTATAATGAACATATTGCAGCCAACATACATCTCAAAACTCCATATGGTTAGGAGATCGAGTTATGGTATCGTTAAACTATAGCACCCTCAAAGTGAACTGTTGATGCACCTCAGGTCAGAGAACTAATTCACACAACCACAGTTATGAACAAGTCACTAACGAGAAGGTAAAACTTTTTGTGATTGTTCGTGATTGGTCACGCTCAGTATCCTTATTCTTAACAAGCACTTATACTTTCGCTCCGGTGTCTCTACATCATAGATTCAAGACTCATCTACCTGAAAGAAGCGATCATATATCAATCTTTCAGATTAATCACCATCTCCATGATGATCCTACAATCGAAAGTAATTTATGAGTTAACTTAAAATAATATATGTCTCAAATTTTTAATTCTTGAGAATATGTGTTATCATGCCCATTAATCTAATGTATGATTCACAGACACTCTTAAATACAATGTGAATGAAAATAATCTAATTTTATTAATATCAAAGTCAAATTATAAATTATGTTCTAAAAATATTTTATAAGTATCAGCCAATCTGACTTCTTGGACATACATCCAACAATATCATGGAGTAAAAAAAAATAAATCAGTATTGCACTGTCAACCATGAAAGTTGAGTTTACAGCTTACTCGTTAGCAGTTCAAAAAGCTATATAGTTGAGAAGATTTGTGCAAGGTCTAGGAATAACGAGTGACTTAGCCAGGCCTGTACTAGTGCATAGTGACGATTAAGCTGCAATAGCTTATATCAAAGATCCAAAGTATCGTGGGAGAACAAAATATATAGATATTAAGAATAACTTTGTGAGAGAGATATTGGTACAAAATAAAGTGAATTAGAAATATATTTCTATGCGATGAATGTTAACCGATCGTTTTACTAAGCCTATTTCAAGAGATGTATCTGTTGTTCATGCAAACTTCATGGGGCTGCATAGAATATACATTATTGTGAAATGCTACATTTTGTATGAACTTTAATCTTAATGAATGGTGCATTTTCCTTTTAGTTGCAATGTTGTTAAATTAGACTAGCACATGAATTAGATTAGCATATGCAAATATATGTTATGATAAATATAAGTTCATCGTTTGGCTGAAGGTCGGCCCTCACATAAGCGACCATCTCTAACGTGAGAGTTACGTGCAAAGATAAGACACATGTGCATCTAAGATGCAGAGATGATTGAGAGTTAATAGCATATTTTTTTCTATTTCATCTGGAACAAAGGGATCAAAATGAGGTCTAATTTTAGTATAAGGACAGAACACTTTAATTCCACCAAAATGTTAGCCTAGAGGAGTTTCGGATTTGAGTTTGGGCATAATAGCACTAAGAGAAGCAAATAGATGCTAAACTTAAGCTAGATATGAGAGAAAATCTAGACAAAAACTCTACATGGTAGTAATATATAAAATAAATAATGATATGCACTCTTTTCTATTATGAAAAGAAAAACTACCACGGCATGTATTTCATACTACATGCATAAAGATGATCAAAAGAGAAAATGAGATCTCTATATATTAATTGTAATGACAAATCCCTACAATCTCACTATATGAGTTCCTTGAGCAAATAAATTTTAGCGC
>NC_025994.2:3260041-3287541 GCF_000442705.2 Elaeis guineensis | reverse complement strand
AGAGAGGTGGGGGGTTGGGCAAGATGAAGCCACGGACAGAAGAAGAAAGAAGAAAAATATAATAATAATAAAATATTATTTTTAAAAAATAATAAAATATATAAAAATTAATGTATAATATCATCAATATTTTTATAATAAAATATTATAAAAAATATCATAATAAAATTTATACAATATTATATATATATATATATTATATTATATATATATATAAATATATATATATTATTTTTATGCTCTAACAAATTTGTAAATAGTCAAGATCCACTTCAACAAGCAACCCCCACCGGCCACGCCCTCCTCTTTTATAAATTAAGCTAATTAATTTCTGAAGGAAAAGTTAAGAAAGTTCTTTTTCGACCACATCCATTCAATGATCCCTCCCTTCTCCGATCGACCACATCCATTCACATATACAGCTCTCCAACATGCAAAAATGTTGTCTGAGGACGCCATGGGCACATCCATCCATGGTTTCAAGTGCCAACAAGTGCTGGTCTATGCCAGGCTGGTACTGGCACTCAGCATCAGCTCGATATGGGACACCAGCTGGGACACTTGGTATGGAGTGGTATTGGCCTACATTGTCCCATGTCAGCTTAGTAGCACTCCTTATAAAGATAAATGTACTTTTAAACCTTCCTTTCTTCGACATATCACGACATGGCATGTGTCATCATTTGCTGTACAGGCCACTCTGGTTGGCGCATTATACTTGAACACAACCCGGCTTAGCCTTCAAGCCTACTTCCCAAGCCTGAGCCCATCACAGGTTTCGGACTGGGCCTCAATCTTTCTGGACCTTTTGTTCAGTTTAAAAATATAAGAAAAAAAAAATAAAAGAAAAGATTAAGGATAACTTGTATTTCAAAAAATTGCATGAAGAACTAATTTTTTGTCCAACTTGTTTTAAAAAATCATATTTCAAGCTCTGCCTACCATGTCAAATTTAAAATCCAGACCCAACCCATCCAACTGCAGTGAAAACCTAATTATATACATTTTTGGATTACCAAAGTGGTGTAGAAATAGAAAACATTGTTAAAAAGAATCACAAATTACCTTTTGTCAAACAGGATAACATATTACCTCCTTATCCTTATATAAAATTGCATATATGACATTTCTCTTAGGTGTTGACGTTTGATTAACTTTATTTTCACACCATAACATTATTTGTTCTTTACATCACTATAAGTACTTTTAAAGTACTGCTTTCTTTTCTGTATCCATAAAGTTATCCAACATTAGTCAAAATCACGTTTGCTTTTGCCAAGAACCTCTAGGAACTACTTTAATCAAACAGGATGTCAAAAGCGGAAAAAAAAAAAAAAGGACAATAGGATGGCATTATATTGAGATAAAAATCAGACCACGGGAACAAACAGTATAAGAAAACCATAAACAGAGGGTTCGATTGGAAAAAAAAAAAAGCCTCTCTAATGTTTATGCCGCCACATTTATAAGATCATTCTAGAAAGGAATGCAGGAAAGAACATAAGGATTCTCACGGTTTCAATTGAAAGAAGATATAAATATCTGCATGTAAATGAGCTACAGGGTAAAAGCAACACTACTATTCCAACAAAAGGGATTTACATTAAAAAAAAAAAAAAAAAAAAAAAAAAAAAAAAAAACAGAAAACATGTTGAAAAAGATAAAAATTTACCAAAGGTGCAAGGAAGAAGAAAGGTAGATCTCAGTTTTACATAACTACATATGTAACTTCATTGCCACAATCACAAGAAAAACTTGAGGTTCTTTTAATGTCATAACTCTAAGCAAAAGAAAGATGTTGATTAAGACGTTTTTGGTAACACTGGTTAGCAATTCTGACACTATAGAACTCCATCATGGATGAGATAATTTTGCAAGAAAATGAATGAGAAAATTTAGGAAGAAAATTTAATGATTTCGAAGGAAAATTATCTGAATACAGAGATCATTTTTGTCTTGGATGACTCTACCAATTGACTTAAAACCAATTTGTACTCGACTGAGGCAACTAAAACATAATGTCATATATATATGGCAACAAAAAAAAATGCAGCAAATTTTAAAGCCACCAGTCGAGAAATTAGAAAAATATATCCTCATTTCAAGACTAACTACATTATCCATAGACCAAATATCAAAAAAATAATTTTTTCAATAAGGAAAACTTTAGCTTAAGGAAGCTTTTATACTGCAGTAAGAATTATAATAAAGTACACAGGCAATCATTTTCAGAACCAAAATATTTTCAAATGCACTCTTAACCGAGTTCTTAATGGTGGCAATAACAAGTATAACCTGTCACCACACAAACCAAGTGTGCAAACTTGATGTCAAGCAAGATTTGTGAATCGTTTTATCCAATCTCTATGGACAACAAAGAATGCAAAAAGAAAAAGATGACATGTGAGTTGGATATTCATAAAAATAGAAGCAGTAAGGGAAAAGGATCGGGGAAAAAGATAGAGAAAGGGGGTTGGTGAGTAGGCTGCGCAAGGAAGTTGGGTTGCACAAGAGAAAAGGGTTGATTCAGAAAAAATGGTGATTTATTTTAGCACTAAGAGATCAATTCTTTCACTGTGGAAATTTTAGGCTATCTTTATCTAGAAGAGCATGGGAACGAGGTGTAGAAAAATTAGGCAAGGTTGTTTAGTGTTTTTTTTTCTTTTTTTGGTACAAACGAGCGACCACATTATTTTGGTATGAGTACAATCCATAAAATCAGAAAATAAAAGATTCTCTCTATCGCTAGCTCCAATCTCCAATATGCTCAGCAATATAAGATGCGACCCAATCTGCTGCACTGTTCGTCTCTCAGAAGACATGCCAAATAGACACTACAGCAGAGTCATGAAGGAAAGTTCAGATGTCACAGAGGAGCGGATGGCCTCCAGCTACTTCATGTCATCTCAGATCCAGCCAATAACGATAGCTGAATCTCTCTCAATAAAAATTTTCTTCCTTTGCAGCTCCTGTCTGACACAGATAATACTCATCCAGGTGGCTCGAAGCTCAGCTCCCATATGGAAGGCTCAAATAGATGTGAGCCACCCGCTGCCAGCAACTCGACGTCTGGACCTCAGATAGCAAAGCCAACACCACTCCTGCTATCCTTGATACTATCATCAAAATTAACCTTGACAAACCTCGAAGGAGAAAACTCTCAGAATATGAAAATAAACCTTCAGATCATTGCAGGAACAGCATGAGAGTCTTAGAAATTGGAGGTGTCGAAGAATAGGCCAGCAGTGTCAAAATGGCAGTACTCCGCAACCAAGCAAATGGCTCTCTCTAGCACCCAGTGTGTAGGCACCATGTCGGTTTCGAAAACCAGGCTATTTTTCGATAGTCAGGTCGGATAAGTGACATATACCATCTTACCCCTAGGAACAAGTCGACCCCTTAACCATACTATGATGGATCACATCTAGAAAGGGGTCTAGCCTAAGGCGCTGCTCACCTCTCAAAGTTGACTACTCGCCCTCCTCCAAATCAACCTCACCCTCGAACAATGTAAGAGAGTATGCTCTGTCAACTTATCCTCCAACCCACGGATCGGACAAGAAATCGAAAGTTTCATGCCCTTGTCCTTGAGTAACATGCACGTCGGAATCTAATCCCAAACAACCTTCTAAAAAAAGAGCCTTATCTCAGATCCAAGCAGCCTTGATCCTTCTATTTGGAGCCAGTCCACATATCTTAATAGATCCCTTATGGGAGCCTTAGATAGCAAGAATGGCTCAACATCCTCAAATTCTGGCTTTCATGGATGGGATCAAAATGGTGAGAATCCGATCAGTGAGCAAACCACCAAAAAAGATAGATGATATCCTATGCTCTCCAGTCCTTACCATCAGAAGTGAACAAGTCACAGACCTGTAGATAGTCATCCACCTCCATGCTGACATAGGTCAGCCAATCGGAGAGAGATAAGCTGAAAATCTAGGCATATTGTCTCACATTAATCGAAGCTCCATTTTCATTCAACCATCTGACTTGGGCCAACACTGCAGGGGTGCGAGCACAAATCTCTTTCTAGATGAAAGAACACCCATGAGCAACCCAAATCTCAGACCCCTAACTTCATGTCCCATATCGAGCCCTCATCATCCTGCTTTACAAGCAGTCGAGCTAGAGAAGAATCTAGCTATATGCCTAGTAATCATCGCCTCTCTTCTAACCAACAGGGACTGAATCTCAAGGCCTCCATCCCTCACAGACTGGCAGACCACCTCCTAGGATAACATGTGGAGCCTCCGACCATCGTGCCTTAAGCCCCATAAAAAATTCTGAACTAGCTACTCCAACCCCTTGAGATAAGAGCTTGGCATGATTATGTTTGTCAAAAGATAGACCAAAATAGAACTCAAGACTGATCTAACGACAATCATCCTACCCATCATGAAGAGTATGTTAGCTTATCAGCCCTCAAGATGATCATGGATCCACCGCTCCATGGGCCTGCAGTCGGCCCTCTTCGAAGTTGCTGTCTTATGATAGGAACCCCCAAATAAATTAGGATTCTGATCTACTTCTAGATCTCCAGCATATCTTGACTATGGATTTCTGTAGATTCACTAGTTGGCTAAACATTCAGCAATAAGCCTTAACAATAGATGCAAAGCACCTCATGTTCTGAACTGAGGCCCAGCCAACAAGAAGATAGTCATCTACAAAAAGAAGGTACAAAAGCAGCTGAGCCCCAGGGGTGGCCAATAGGGGTCCAACTTTGACTCTTGAACTACCGCTCTCAACATCTGGGACAGAGCCTCAGCATACAAAATTAATAGGTAGAGGCAGATAGGGCAACCTTGGTAAAGTCTGACCGTCAAGTGAAAGGACTCCATTGGGGCATTGTTAATCAAAATGATAAAGCTTAAGATCTCCTCATAGTTCATGATCCAATTGATCCACCTATCTTGGAAGTCGAGCTCCTACAATGTCTAGCATAAGAAATGCCGGCTCATTCGGTCATAAGCCCGCTCTATATTTTACTTGATTGCCATTAGGCTTTAGCGAACAAGAGATCGCTGTAGATCATATATGAACTCTTGAGCAAGTAAGACATTATCGATGATGCAGCAACCATTAACAAAAACATCATGCTTTAGCTGATCAGATGAGATACAACAGGCTTCAACCATTGACCAAGATCCTAACACATACTTTTTAGAGAATTGTATAGAGACTGATCGATCTGAAGTGCCCTAGGACAGATGTAATAGATTGCTCCCGGATGAGATTGATCAAGATCTTTTGTTATTACTCCAGAATGCCTCTGGATTCAAAGGCCATCTGCACCGCCTCCACTCCCTTCCCCTAACAATAGGCCAACATCAATGGAAGAAGAGGGGGTAACCTATTCGATCCTGAGGCCTTATCCTCTCCAAAAGATCAGAGGGCTCCGCGCACCTCTTTAGTAGACATCAGGAGAGTCAAGGTCTCATTCTCCTGATTAGAGATGTGGTTCATAGGATGGAACCCCTAGAATAGGGTGTCCCCATCCAAGGACCCCATCCATCATAATCTAAAGAACTGAAAGATCTATCGTTTAGTCTCCTCACTATTATCCACTACTTTACCATCGCTTTCTCTTAGCTGTCTGATGTGATTGGCAGATCTCTAAATCATTGTTGATTGGTGGAAGAATCTAGTATTCTGATTGTTCTCCTTGATCCACTATATCCTGAAATTCGATAGTGAAGGTTTAGATGATAAGAGTCATGCCCACTATTGCAGTCGTCATATTTTCAGCTTGCTTGTTGAGTGCCATAACCAAAGCTGCTCTGGTTGTGGCCAATAGACCTCCCAACCTTAGCAACACTTGTAGCAGGCCAAGCACACCCTAGCTTTCTACTTGTAACCCTCTTCTATTTCCTTGGCATTCTCAATAACCATATCTAGAGAAAAAGGAGGGCAGTGGGAGGATGAAAGTTATATGGAGTGCATGATTCCTCAAGTTTTGTATTGGTAATTGGTGTGGCCAAAATATGTCAACCAACCAAAACGTGACACATGGCATAGTGGAAATTCTATTTAGATTCAATTTTTTTAGGCTGATCAAGAACAACAAACCCTAGATCTCTTCATATTAAATCAAGGACTCCTGAGCCCAAATTCAAAGGGAGGACTCTTTGTCTATAAAAGAAGACACAACATCTGACATAACAGTGGGTCCGACCAGAGCTAATTCGATGAGCTTTTCTGTCTTTCTTAATGTACAAGATGGTCGCTATTGTGGGGTCTTGCCATCTTAACCTCGGGCCTCATCTTCAGAGTGGCAAATACCTAGCAATAGACTCAAAAGCCCGGACAAGCTGTAATCATGATCGAACCGTACATTGATCACCGAACTTCATCTCTAGCTATCCATATGACGGGATGTCAAGTCCCATCAACACATTTGAAATGATTAGTAGTATGATACCCCAATCCAATTTGATCCAGCCCATTTCAAATAACAGCCTAACAAAATCCATGCATGAGTTCTAAGGCATCCAAAGAAAAAAGGAAAGGAAAAAATGGGAGGAAGAAGACTCCCGAAGGGAGTCTTCTTCTCCGATGGTTATCAGATTGGAAAGTCCAAGGCTCCACCTTATAAAGAGGGGATGTCCCTCCCTTCCACGGCCATCCACCATCGACATCCCTCCCTCTCTCTCACCATCTTTCTTTCTCGAATTGGTGGTCGTCATTATGTCCGTTAAAAAATCACCACCAAAGTCCATCGAAGATGAGATAAATATCTTAAGAAATTCTCATTCCAATTTTCCTTGATTTATAGGTGGGATTTTGGTACTTTAAATGCTGATTTTCTTGAAAAAAAATTGAATCTCAGGATATCCTATTTTTGGCCATCTATATTGCTAGATTTCTGGCACCATCCATCGCCATTGAGCACTAGACTAGCGACCACCGGTTGCACCACCATGGGCCGCATCCCCAATCACCATCTTTCTAGTGCAAAGACTTTTTGTTTCGGAAGAAAGAGCGATTCCAAAGAATCCCCTTTTTTTGCTTTTATCATGCCTCTTTATTTTTTAATTTTTTGATAGTAGTTGTCGCTATGGATCACTGACTATGATCCCCCACTTGTGTTGCCATCCTAGCAGACCAACCACAAGTCTAACCCACAACCACCATGGGGCTATAGACCCTCCTCTATTTTGCAATTAGAAGGAGAAGTAAATCCCCTTTTCCCCAAATGTAAGGAAGAAGAAGGAAAGGAAAAGAAAAGAAAAGAAAAGAAAAGAAAAGAAAGAAAAGAAAAAAAGAAAAGAAGAAAAGAAAAAGAAAAAAAGAAAGAAGAAAGAAAGACTTTTCTCTCTCCCTTCTCCTCTCACTTTCCTCTCTTTCTCTCTCTAATTTTCTCTCTACTTTTCTCTAGTTTCTCTCTAATATTATCTCTCTAGGTTGTTTCTCTCTCTTAAATTTTTTTAGATCTTTTAGAAGATTGATGATGTATTTGAATGATCTTGATGAACAGAGTCTCGATCTGTGATCATTAGACAGCATACCGACATCCATCCTAGTCAAACTGGATTCTACTAGATTTATTTTCATAATTTTTATTGAACCATATGTACACTAGTTTATTCATGATTTGATGAAATTATTTTACTCAAACCAATCAAGATGTCGGACCATGTCGTCTGATCAATTCTGTTCGATGTTATTAATTTCTCTCTCCTCTGACTTTATCTCTTCACTTGATTTATGAACTCAATGAAAATTTTTTAATCCTACTATTTTGAATCTGATTTAACTGATAGATAGATTTTGAACTACCTTATCGGTCGGACAGTCTTTTTGCACCATCCGAGTCTTCATAGAACATCATAGAATCAAATCTTTATTGATCTCTATCAAACCCTTGTATCTTGTCTGACTCTGACTAGATGAAGTTACATAATCGAATTAATCCTTGATCATCGAATGACATATTGACCGCCGTCTTGGTTCTTGATGAACATTATTGATTTGATCATCCTCGATTTTTGTTGAATCTCCTATATCTTAATTAAATCTTGATCAGATGAAATTAGATGATCAGACTGACTCAGACCATTAGATGTGACTACCATCATTCTATCTTTCTTAATTATTCGTATGTTTTTTGATTATTGAATTTGATCATGTATAGAGTTGTAGTTATCTAGTAATGAGACTACGATATGATCTATAAATCAAAAATTTTGAAAAAAAAATTTAGAATTATGTGGATTTGTTGGAATACATATGAGATAAATAATACTTTAATTTTTTTAGATTTATCGATTAATTATAACATATTTTCTTAATATGATTTATGAAATGATGCATAAATTTGATGAATGATATTTTATTATTAAAAATATCTTATTTTGAAATGTTATGATTGAAAATATTCATCATTACATTCGATTGATTTTGATACTACATGACTATGTGCATTCTCGATCATTGACTTAGAATAAAAAATATAATATATGAAAATAATTTTGATTCAAGATGATTTGAACTCTCAACCTAACAATATGAAGGATCTTACCAATGGGGGCTAATAAATTGGCAATTAATTTATTCTGAAGATCTATGTTGCCAACGAGACCAACAACATGTCACCAACGAGACCAGCAACAAACCGCTAGGAAGACCAGTGGTTTCAAAGAACTTTACTGTAAGATGCTATGTAGTATGCTGTAAGATGACATTTAACTTGTCATAAGATGATATATGGTATTATGACTTTGCTGCAAGATGATACACAGTACCCTATAAGATGATATGTAGCCTACCTAAGATAACATACGGCTTGTCGTAAGATGATACACGGCCCACTGTATGATGATACCCAGTGTTATGATTCTGTCATAAGGATAATATGGTCATAGCTCATGATTGACAAGAAATGATTAACGAGAATGATTGATGGGATCTCGATATTTTAAAAAAATTAAATTCTCGAAAGAAACTCACATTTTGAAAAGGAATTGAATCTGACATGAATTATGTTTTGATAATATTGCATAATAAAAATTGATTTTGAACTGATAAATTTTATATACTTAATTTCTATAAATGATTTATTTACTTTCTTACCTGATTTAATCTAGTTGAAATGAACATTACTTACTGGACTGTTTAGTTCATAATTTTTTATTTTATTATTTTTATAGATCTTGAGAACTAAGATGATATGAAAATATATACGAAAGAATGATTAGAAGTAGAACTTAGATACTTTTATTTAGATTGAAACTTTATCAAAGTTGATATAAGAGCTTTGAATATTATTGAGTTCATTAAGACATTAAAGTTAGATTTTAATTAGTTAAATTTTAAATTTAATTTATTAACTAATTATTTCATTGTTACTTTATGATAGCATAATGAGATGTCTTGCATGTTTATGGAGAGAATTTTTCGTGAGTATATGATACTTGCCGTGACCCCTCTCGAGTTTGGGACATGACAAGCAGAGATCCCATGCGGTTCCATCAAGTTACATCACTTGATGTCAAATAGAGCCACTCTTGAGAATGACTGGTTGCACACAGGATATGGCCTTATCAAATCACATCAGTCCAGAATAGTACATAAGGTGAAGCTGGAAATGGCCTTCAATGACTTTTTTCTTCACAATTCCTCTATAAAAGAGAAATAGGGACCTCCAAAAAAGGATAATGCACCTTTCATGCTCTTCCCTCTCATCTACTCCAGATATCTAACTTGGGCATCAGAGGATCCCCAATAGAATCAAATCCATCCAGAGGCTTGTTTTGTAGGTTCGGTCACCGTCAACTCTGTCAGATGCTGTCATGCTCTAGCCACTTCGATTCGAGTCAAAAATCTATCGTAATAGATTTGGTACTAGAGAAAGGGCACCCCACAGTCCAGTTCTAGGGAGAGAGCATGCCATGCCACTCCACTACCTTCCATCAGGCGTGGGATAGAGCCACCCACACATCTACTTTGCAATAGTTGGCGGAACTGGAGCAACTGCTTGTGGTAGTGGAACCTTGGCAATTTGACAACCTAGTCCATCAGGTTCAAGTGCTAACAAATGCCATCCAATATTTACAACAAACTATAGAATATCGGCAACTATCTCAACTTGCTCCCCGAGCGGTGCTATCCCGACACAGCTATCATGACTAGTCTCTGGCCAGAGAGGATCCTCCTTGAAGGTTGCACCAATCGACCTCTTCCAATTGGTGCCATCTTCATACCACGAGTCCACCCACGACCGACGACGTTGGCGATCCCCCATTTTTTTCAACTACAACTCAACCTCGAGCTATTCCTCCCATCATAGATAGTTCTTTCGAAATGGAGACTTTGAGTGTAAGATCCGCTAGATCGAATATCGACTTGTGGAGGTCTGAGTGGATGGCAAAAGGAACGATGATGCCTCCAATTTCAATTCCTGACCACTCTTCGCTCGCTCCATCCTTCGAAAACCGATTCCAAGCCAGTTTAGGATGCCTCCAATGGAGCCGTATGATAGCTCTACCGACCCTTTAGATCATCTGAAGGGATACAAGGCCCTTATGATACTGTAGAGTGCTTCGGATGCCCTCCTTTGCCTTACTTTCCTCGCCACCTTGAAAAAGATGGTGTGAACCTGGTATTTCGAGCTCCAACTAGAACCCATTTCCTCCTTCAAGCAACTCAAGCACCAGTTTATTGCCCATTTTGGCTATAGCTGAGTCCAACCAAAGATTTCGATAGCCTCTTCTCCCTCCACCAGGAGGAGGGAGAATCTCTACATGATTATGTGGTATGTTTTAATGTGGCCACATTGGAGGGCGAAATCTAAATGAAGCCGTTGCTATGTTGGCTCTAAAGTAAGATCTCTATAATGAGCGCCTCATCTACTCTCTCCACAAAATGTATATGAAGGATTACATTGTCTCCTGGCCCCAGTCTATAAGTACATGCAGGCCAAAGAGGGTCGAATCGTGCATTAGGAGGATTAAGCCTTCAACAAGAAGAGGCATGCACAGGAGGACACATGCACGAACCAGGCCTTACAAGAACCTTCTCGATCGGTGAAGACCCTGCAACCAAGGAGCCTATCTTGGCACTACAATAATGATGCCCATTGGCCGCCCTTCGAGTCCAAATCCGCATGGAGATTGAGGGTCAAGGCTACCTCCATCGGCCTCCATCGATGAAGACTCCACCAACTTAATGGGATAAATGGAAGTGCTACCATTTTCATCACAACTATGGCCACAACATTAAGAAATACCTCCCGTTGAAGGACAAGATTGAATCCCTCATCCATCAGGGCTACCTCGAAAAGTACATTCGGAGATAGTAAGACTAGACCCTGGAAAGACCACCTTGGCCCTGGTGTGAAGAAGATGGGAACAATCGACCTGTAGCCAATGTCATCAACATAATAGCTGACTTCTAAGGCATGAGCGAAGGACAGCAATGAACTGCATCAGAACCCAGATGGAGGTCTTGATGAAATATTCATTTCTTGAATGTGAAATCTTGAGAATTTTCGAACGTATTGTAAGTAAAAGTTTGTAAATTATCTAGTTTTATTAATAAAGTTGCTTTGTTAAGCTATTATAGATCTTATACTAGCAAAAAATATCAGAAGCGGTGAAGGGGCTGATCCCCTTGCAGACCCCCTATAGTCGATGGGTCGCACCTAAGCCACTTGGGTGCCTCTTATCCATGGATGGGCCAAACCTAGGCCACTAGGATCCCCCTTGCCCATGAACAAATTGTGCCAGAGTCGAGAAGTGCTCTTTGTGAATGAATAGACCTAGCCACGGCTAAACAAAACCAACAAAAAAAAGGAGACCCCCCTGCAATATCACCCCTGAAACTAGGGGCCAAGAAGCAATCACAGAAGTACAAAGATCAAGAAATAACAAAGTGAACATTTTATCCACTATAATAACATTGCTTATACAAAGATTACAAAACTGTAATCCCGCTAAAGTCCTCAGCATGTTCCAGCTATGTCCCCAGATTCTTAGAGATGTTTATATGGGGGGACCTTCACCCGAGGCAAATGATGGACCTCAGGGGAGGACATCAACAAAGGTATAGCCATGTCCCCCTAAGGAGACGTCCACCTCTAGGATATCATGCTAGAGATGCTTGAAAGACTGTCTGGCCAGTAGATAAGGAGCATCCCCTTGAAAAAAAAGAAGGCCCCCTCTATAGCACAACATAGAAGTAGCCTTCCATGACCATTGAGCAGACTCTCTTACCAGAACAACATATTTTTTCAATAACTCCCATACCAAAATTCATGCCAAAATATTCTTTTGAGATGCCCGACGACTGATCGAGTGGCAGCAAAAATCTCCCTAGTCGAACAAGGGTGTTAATCGCCCTATGGCAAAAGAAAAATGGTGCTCTAGCATTATGAAAGGCCTTGGATTAACACCAACTCTGGACCGTAGGACCCAATTTATAAAGGTAGAATTAAATGCTTCTAACAACTTCTTGTTGACCCTGCAGTAGACACCATCATGGGAATAGCCTCAAAGGCCACACTTCATGATGGTCAGACTTCTAATTGTCCATCTTGCGAAATATCATTATTGGGAAGCACCAACAATTAATACTGCATTTTTTTCGGGCTCAAGAACCCAACTTTCCCCATAAAATCTTCAGTTCATCCAAAACCTCGAGTATCGGGCCCAACAATTCCTTGGCATGATGATGGAGGCTAATCGTCTGAGGACCCCACTCGACGACAGGGGCTAATGCTCTGGAGACCCGATGCAAGCCATGGCTCGGGCAAACTTCGGGTGGCCTACTTCGATGCCAGGACTACATGTGAGGTTAGTGCAACAAAAGACAAGGCAACGAGGAGTTTTTGCTGGTTGGATATTTTGTGACGACTTCAGCCCACTCCTTGTCGAAGCGCAGGCTGAGTGGAGGCTATGTCAACTCTAATTTTTATCGATAGACGGGTCGAGTGGAGGTATCGACGACTTCAGCACGTTCCTTGTTGAAGCACAGGTCAAATGGAGGCCACATCAACTCTAGTTCCTACAATGGGCAGGTCGAGTGGAGTTATTGATAACTTCGGTCCTCTCCTTGTCAAAGCACAGGTCGAGTAGAGGCCACATCAATTCTAGTCCCTACTGATGAATGGGTCGAGTGGAGGTATTGATGACTTCAAGTCACTTCTTACTAAAGTGCAGGTCGAGTAGAGGCCATGTCCGCTCTGATCTCTCCAGACGGGCGGGTTGAGCTAAGGTATCGATGACTTCAGCCTACTCCTTACTAAAACATAGGTTGAGTGGAGGCCGTGTCAATTCTGATCCCTACCAATGGATGGATTGAGTAGAGGTATCGATGACTTCGGCCCGCTCCTTGCAGAAGTATAGATTGAGTAGAGGCTATGTCAACTCCACTTCCTACCGACAGATAGGTCAAGTGGAGGTATTGACAACTTCGACCTACTCCTTGCCAAAGCGCAAATTGAGTGGAGGCCACGACAACTCTGGTCCCTACCGACGGGCAGATCAAATGGAGGTATCCATGATTTCGGCCTATTCCTTGCCAAAGCACAGGTCGAGTGGAGGCCACATCAACTCCAGTCTCTACCGACAGACAGGTCGAGTGGAGGTGTTGACGACTTCGGCTCAATCCTTGCCGAAGTGGAGGTATTGACAACTTCACCAAAGAAGAAACCTCGAAGATTGCATTCCTGAAAAGCAAGGCTCCAATGAAACTTTTCAATAGCCCATCGTTATTAGAGCCCCATGTTAAAAATATGTCCTAAAATCAATCATCTAAGTGATAGATGATTGGAATTAGTATATGAATTATCTAATAATAATAGTTATTTGACAGATTCATCATAAAAGTTCTATCTTCCTTAAATGAACTTCTAAATTATGATGAAGTCCTTAGAACCACAATCAATCGATAAGTGAAGATTTATCGGATGGTTCTTAAATTGTTCACGACCAAATGATAAGTTATTAGCAAGGATGATAATTTATTAAGTATAGATCGCTGTATGCCATATGCGTTGGTTGTCCTAGTAACCAAGTGGTGTGGAGACACTGGTATGGCATCCAGGTGAGATGTAGGAGTACATCTGTACTGAACGTGACCAATGTAACACTCTACTATCAAGAGTAGCTAGCTAAGGCTAATGGATATAAGTGTCCCTCCGATCTGAGATTACCACGATGACTTGCAAGCAACTCACTGTACTTTGGTGCCGGACTGTCTGTATTTTTAATATAGGTTCGAAAGGTTTCTGGGTACAGTCAAGTACTTGTGAAGTCGGTGTGTGAGTCAAGATGGGATTGACCATTCTTGATTAACTTCAAGAAGAGAATGTCTCGCTGTGTTTCAATTTAGCAAAATCTAGACCTGGGTAATCTTCGTGAGGAGTCACGGGATTTATAAAATTTTGAGACACAATAGAGATGACTTGTATGAGTGTTGACAGCATACTCAAAGTCGTCTTGAGTATTATTGATCAAAGAGATGAATTATATGGTAACCATGGGATAGGATTTTTAGAATGTTGCTTTGCATACATTCGACCTATCTGGACGTCGGAAACCACTGCTAGATGGTTACTTCGACTGGTACAGGAATTAGTTTTTGTGCTACCGACTTAGGTTCAAACCTATAGGATCACATACATAAGAGGTTGTAATCTAATTAGATGGTTAATCGATGATTGAGAATCATTCTAAGGTTAAACGATCAATGTGATTGATGTTTGACCTAATACAAGTATTGTGGGAGGATCAATTAGCAATTGGATTGCTAATTGGCTCAATCTGATTGAGCAATTGGGCTGAGATCAAGTCTAATTGAATTTAATTCAATTAGAATTAGTTTGAACTTAATTGGATTAAGTCTAATTGGTTTATTGGATAAGCCAGTTGCAAGGGAGAATAAGTCCCTGTTTGACTAGGACTTGTATGCACTTAATTTTTAATTAAGTTAGGATTTAAATCAAAATTAAATATGATTTAATCTGATTTAATTGAGCTCTTAGTTAGACTAGGATCATCCTTAATTAGGTTACAATTAATCTGGATTGGGTTCAAAGAGTTTGACCTAGTCTACATGAGAATCCTAGTTAGACTAGGATTCCATCTTCTCCCTTGCGCCACCTAAGAAAGCCCACGCCCACATATTTATTTTTAGATATTTTTTTTTGTGATATCTACATCTAAGAAATATTATCTCACATCACTTATTCTAGAGATTTGAATCAGATTTGATTTGGTTCATTATGGAAAGTGATTTGGGTTTATTGTCTTTGAAAAAGTCTTTCTTGACAAAAACTCCTCTCCCCTCTCTTGCGCCAACTCTCTCCATGCCTACCTTTTCTTTTTGTCACCTCTTTTGTACATGGTTTCCTGATCTCCACGCAGATAATAAGGGAAGGGGCATCCAAGAGTTGGACGCCCCATGGTTTCCTCGTTTGACTAGGTCATTTGACCTAGTCTACCTTATCTAGTGGTGCCTTTTATATGATAGCAGGTGGGAGTCAGAAATTTGTGGTTTTTCCATAGAAAAGGCAGAGAAGAAAGAGGATGGCATGGATATTTTGAGGTGCCAGTTTTTTGGAGGAGAGTCTTCTATCAAGACATCAAAATTTGATGTCTTGTAGAGACAAAAGGTAAGAGAGAAGATTATCTTCTCTTATTATTTTTCTTTCAGTTTATTTTTTCTTTATTTTTATGATTTTTATGTAATAAAAATCTGAGAGAGAAAGAAGAATGGCATGGCAGATCTATGCTCCAATGAGTTGGGGCATGGTGATCTGATTTTGGATATGATCTGATCATGTCCTGATGAGAGAAGAAGAAGAAAAGAAGGTCATCTCTTAAGATTTCTTTTAGAACCCTTCTTTTACATCAATCATGAGATTTTTCTATGAGAAAAATCAGATAACATAAGATCTGAAAGTTTGAAAAATATCTAGAGGAGAAGGTCTCCTCATGTCCTAGCATAGAGATGTTCTCAGGACATCAATCGTTGATGTCCTGAAAAAGAAGATCTGTCTTCTCTTAGGATCTTTTCTATTATATATTATTTTTGATTTTAGGGAGGTCCAAGGGTTTGACTTCTTCCTCATTCCTCCTCATATTCTTCATCTCTTGGAATGTCTAAGAGATCGAAAGAATATTTTTTTAGATTAACCATCCGGAGGGATCCACAAGAAGCTAGCACTTCGAACGGATCTTCGTTCAACGAACCTCCGATTTTATTGCAGCTTCGTGTGGATCTCCTATAGAGGTCGGATGCGTGTGCGGCTTCAAAAATAATAAAGAAAATCAACCATGAAGTTCTCGACCCGTGCAAAGGTAAGAGATTTGATCTCTTCTCTTACCTAGATGTGATCTAGGTTTTAGATCTAAAACTATTTTAGATCTAGGATATTGATTTGATCAATACCAAAGCTTTTATTTTCTGACTTATAAATACGATATGACATGTTATAGGTCCTAGTTGTAGGATTTAGTAATTTGATTAGATATATTTATAGATTAAATTATTTAATTTACATATTTTGCTATTTTATATTTCAAAAATATTTTAAAATTCATGCATAAAACCCTGTACTTTTTTCATCAATGGTATCAAAGCATCTAGGTTCTTTTATAACATATTCATGATTGTATTAAAATAAATCTAAAAAATAAAATAATGATCGTACAGACTGTAGGTTGTCCTGCTGTAAGGTTTACCCCTTACAGTGCAAAAGTTGTCCTGGTACGTTGCGATCTAAAAAATTAACAAAAAAAAGTTTCAATAAATCTTGTCATAAATATTTTAGATTAGGTCTATTTTATTTCATGAATTTTTATGTAATGTACATACATTAAAATCAGCCAAGAATAGGATCTTGCGAAGCTTCTATTTGCTGATCGAGCCAGCTCGACTGAAAGTTGGCTGAATTATTTTTCAGACTAATTTTAATTATTTTAATCTATAATTAGTGTTTGTTAGTGAAATAAGCTGACCCATTTTTGAAATGAATCGACCTATTTAGTGAAACAACACTAGATTGTATTAAACCTTTCAAAAGTTGAAAATAATTTTCGAAATGCCGAACCCCAACCCTCAGCCATGAACTTAATTAAAAGAATTAAGTGATTGTTTAGGATCTAGGTTTGTGATTTAAAGATCCTAAGATAATTTCATAAAACATGGGTTAAAGGGTAATGGGTTAGCTTAATCAGGTCATTAACTGGGTTAGACCTAGAGTTAGATTAAATATGGACTAAGTTAAGAAATTGATCAAACCTAATTAAAAGTTAATTAGGATTAGGTCATTTCTATAGATCACTTCAATGGTTGTAGTTAATCAAAATCCATATATCTAACAAATAGACACTGATCGTGGCTCAGCGGCTGAGCCCGAGTCTTTAGGCAAACCAAATCAAAACTGATAAACCAGTTGGTGTCTAAGGTAAACCAGATCGATGGTTTTTAATTGGCAGCCCGCTTACCTGACCATTTCTTATGGTATCTAAGGCAAGCTTTGGCAGACCCTCCCATCGATCATACTTACCTGGCCAATGTGATTAATCAAGTCTTGATTAGGTTGCTCATTGATTCATGCTAATCCATGTCATATAGAAAATCAGTGAATCTGATTTCATTAGTGAGACTGATCTAGGTGCCCATGGACCAAAATTGATCCTAGTCCTTGTTAATGACTTGAGAAGTCAGTGGAAGGACTTGACTTGGTGAGGTCAGTGGGAGCAAATTGGTCCATATCCTTTCTATCCTTAAATCACTAATAATTTTAAATTTTTTAAAATTATTAAGTCCTTAAAATGATAAAGTTATGAAGATAACTGAGTCATAGCCTCCCATTAAGGTATTTGATAATGGATCCATTAACTCAATAATCATTGCAGACCCAAAGGCTTGATGCTTGTTGATTAATGAAATTATCACTCATCATATGATGACTTGGAAGTGTCTCTCTAATGGTGGTTAGGTTGGCCAACAAAAGTTGGGCTTAATCATTCATTGGTTAGATGCACCAAGTATGGTCATGTTAATGGTTGGACCTAACCGGATCCTTACAGTGGAGGCCAAAGCCTACTGATTAGGTTTTTGGGGCAAAATTAAATTACTAAAAGTTATTTGGAGAAATAATTGGATTAATGAACCTACCCGTAGATGCAGATGGATTGGCCGACCAAAGTCGGACTTGTGTGTAGTCTGTGGATTCTAGTACCTACTAGAAAATTAAAGTAATTCTCCGAATTGGAGATAGAGGCTATCGATTTGAATAAAATAGTGGAGAACCTTGAGACTAAAATTCAAGTCTCTAGGCTTAAAATAATTCATATACATTAGGTCATTGTTCTCTTTTCTCAAATAAGGCTAAACCTTAATTGCTCCTATCGCTGTTAGACAGTGATGACTTATGGGATCCAACTTCGATAATTAATATCGAAAGTTGAATTTGGTTCAGCAGTATGAATGGGTTCGTATTGGGGCTTCTTAGTCCAGTCAAAATAATTAGTCCAAAATTGATCCAAATCAGGCATGTTGCTTCTACTGTTAGAAGCAGGGTCATAGAAAGAAGAATTGTCTTGCTTCCCTTGACCATAATAGGCTGAACAAGAGAAAGGAGCAAGAGTTGCTCATCAAGGATGTTATATGATAACACCTTAAAGTTTCTCTATGTAATTCTACTACCTAGGTATTAGATACCGATAGTCTTATGCAATTTATTGCTAGGACTACAAGTAAGTAAATGTTTGAAAATGGTGAGAGATTCTTGAATGTTAGGGATGGAAGTCTTATTCCAATCCTAACTTTAGAATTGTAGAGCTTATTTTAAATATTGTCATTTAGAGTAATTTTACTATTGTCCATTGTTTATGATGAATGTAATCTTTATTGGCCTTTTGGCCAAAGATGATCATCATTCATTAATAAAGGAAGATTATTGTGATATTATTATGAATAATATTACAATAATACATGGACAATAAAGAAATGACATTTAATATTTACACAGCCTGTTAAGTGTAATGTACACTTCCAAGTTAGATAATGTCATGGATGTCTATCTTTGGCATTATAGGCTTAGTCACCTTGACAAGAACAGGATAAACGGATTAGCTTGAGAGAAAAATCTCGACATCAATGATTGTGAATCATTGATAGCCTGTGAGTCTTGTCTTCTTGGAAAGATGACAAAGTCACCTTTTAATGAAAAAGGTGAAGGAGCTGATAAAGTTCTAAGTCTCATACATAGTGATGTATGTAGACCTGTGAACTTAAGTGCAGAGAAAGATATTAATATTTCATTACAGATGACCTATCTGGGTATGGGTGCGTCTGGCTGAATCATTTGAAATGTTTAAATGATTCAATAATGAAATATAGAAACAAACTGATAAGGTGTTAGAACTCTTCGATCAGAATCGAGGAGGCGAATACTTATCAGTGAGTTTATGACATATCTAGGAGAGAATTGGATTCTCTCTCAGTGGATTCCTTTTCAGAACATAATGTATCTGAAAAGAGAAGTTGAACTTTGTTAGACATGGTTCAATCCACGATAGGGTTCACTTCTCTGTCTGTTTCAGGATTGTGCTCTTGTGTGATATCTGTTTTATTCTGAAAATATACTGAGTAAGTCTGTTGTGCAGATTCCATATGAGATATGGATCGGGCATAGACCTAGACTCTCTCACCTTTGGGTTTGGAGTTGATCGCCTATGTCAAAGATTTGCATACAGATAAACTTGGTTCTTGATCCAATAGGTGTTTAAGGGTTACTAATTCTAACATGCTGAAGAACATAAGATGCTCATCAGCATAGGGCATTCCTTTTGGAAAGGAGTTCCTTAGAGAAGGAACTAATCCTATCAAGTTGAACTTGGAAGTTTGACTGGTAGAAAATGAACCGATATAATCTAGTAAACCTACAGAACTGGATTTGATTAGATCAAACTGGAGCCCATTAAAGTAACATCTTTAAGGAGATCTGGTAGAGTACCGTGTTAGCCAGAAGACACTTCAGTGTCTAGGTCTAGGACGGCGATCTGTTGAGCTCGATGAGATTAACAAGGATCCGATCACCTATAGGGATGCAATGCAATGGTCTAACTCTGAGAAGTGGCTTGGAGCATTAAATCCAAATTGAAGTCCATGAAAATCAATAGTGTATGGACACTAGATGATTCACCTAAAGGGATAAAATCATTGGATGTGAATAGATTTTTCAAAAGGATCAGAGTAGCGCAGACGGAAAGGTAGAGACCTATAAAGCTCATTTCGCTATTATCCCAGAGTTGGAATATACGTTTTGAACATATATCTTTGTTATGAACAAAGAGGAACCCTGCATTTATAAGTGGGCAAAATATTCTGTAGTGTTATTCCTTGTGTTGTCTGTGGATGAAATTCTCTTAATCGAAAATGATATTCCACATTGTAAGGAATAAAGGTTTGGGTGTCATCTAAGTTCTCCATATTCAAGATCAGATATGGTATACTCACTAATAATAGTGAGCAGATACCAGTCTGATCTAAATAAGAATCACTAGAAGATTGTATAGACAATCCTTAAGTATTTGAGAAATACTAAGGTCTAGTGACTCAAATATGAAAATACTGACTTTAAACATGTGGATGTTTCGATTTCAGTCAGATCAAGATGACAACAAGAAAGTATCGAATCATACCCTAATTGTAGGAGCAATCTGCTGAAAAAGTTTCAAGTAGGATACTTTAGCCTACTCAGTTAGTGATGTAGAGTACATCATAGCATATGATGCTGCCATGTAAGCTGTGTAGTTACTGAGCTTCATTAGCAGGTTGGGAGTGGCACCCTCCACCGATGGTCCAGTTCTATCGTAGCACTGGAGCCATAGCTCTAGCTAAAAAACTGAAAGACCAGCATACTCTGTATTGCTATCACCTTTGATTTTAGATTAGGATGACATCGATCTTTGAAAGATCGATGAAAAAAGAGAACTTGACCGATCCATTTACTAAGACCTCGAAACTAAGAAATTCTACGAACTCAAGTGGAAGATAGGATATTTGATATCGTTTTGATTGGCTTTAGTACAAGTGAAAGTTATTGAGAAATGTATCCTAAAGCCAATCATCTAAGTGGTAGATGATTGAAATTAGTATATGAATTATTTAATAATAATAGTTATTTGGCAGGTTCATCATAAAAGTTCTATCTTTCTTAAATGAACTCTTAAATTATGATGAAGTACTTAGAACCACAATCAATCGATAAAGGAGGATTTATTGGATGGTTCTTAAATTGTTCACGATCAAATGATAAGTTTTTAATAAAAATGATAACTTATCAAGTGTAGGTCACTGTATGCCATATGCATTGGTTGTCCTCGTAACCAAGTGGTGTGGAGACACTGGTATGGCATCTAGGTGAGATGTAGGAGTACATCTGCACTGAATGTGACCAATGTAACACTCTACTATCAAGAGTTGCTAGCTAAGGCCAATGGGTATAAGTGTCTCTCCGACTTGAGATCATCACGGTGACTTGTAAGCAACTCACTATACTTTGGTGTCGGACTGTCTGTATTTTTAATATAGATTCGAAAGATTTTTGGGTACAATCAAGTACTTGTAAAGTCAATGTGTGAGTCAAGATGGGATTGATCACTCTTGATTAACTTCAGGAAGAGAATGTCTCACTGTGTTTCAATTTAGCAAAATTTAGACCTGGGTAATCCTCATGAGGAGTCATGGGATTTGCAAAATTTTGAGACACAATAGAGATGACTTGTATAAGTGTTGACAGCATACTCGAAGTTATCTTGAGCATTATTGATCAAAAGGATAAATTATACGGTAACCATGGATCAGGGTTCTTAGAATGTTGCTTTGCATACATTCGACCTATCTGGACGTCGGAAATCATTGCTAGATGGTTACTTTGACTGGTACAGAAATTGATTTCTATGCTATCAGCTTAGGTTCGAACCTATAGGATCACACACATAAGAGATTGTAACCTAATCAGATGGTTAATTGATGATTGAAAATCGTTCTAAGGTTAAATGATCAATGTGATTGATGTTGTCCTAATGCAAGTATTGTGGGAGGATTAATTAGTAATTGGATTACTAATTGGCTCAATTTGATTGAGCAATTGGGCTGAGATCAAGTCTAATTGAATTTGATTCAATTAGAATTGGTTTGAACTTAATTGGATTAAGTCTAATTGGTTTATTGGATAAACCAGTTGCAAGGGAGAACAAGTTCCTGTTCGACTAGAACTTGTATGTACCTAATTTCTAATTAAGTTAGAATTTAAATCAAAGTTAAATATAATTTAATCTGATTTAATTGAGCTCTTAATTGAACTAGGATCACCTTTAATTAGGTTGTAATTAATCTGGATTGGGTTCAAAGAGTTTGATCTAGTCTACATGAGAATCCTAGTTAGACTAGGATTTCATCTTCTCCCTTGCGCCACCTAAGAAAGCCCACGCCCACATATTTATTTTCAGATATTTTTTTTGTGATATCCACGTCTAAGGAATGTTATCTCATACTACTTATTCTAAAGATTTGAATCAGATTTGATTTGGTTCATTATGGAAAATGGTTTGGGTTTATTTCCTTTGAAAGTCTCTCTTGACAAAAACTCCTCCCCCTCTCTTGCGCCAACTTTTTCTATGCCTACCTTTTCTTTTTGTCACCTCTTTTGTGCGTGGTTTTCTGATCTCCATGCAGATAATAAGGGAAGGGGCATCCAAGAGTTGGACGCCCCATGGTTTCCTTGTTTGACTAGGTCATTTGACCTAGTCTACCTTATCTAGTGGTGCCTCCTATATGATAGCAAGTGGGAGTCAGAAATCTATGATTTTTTCATAGAAAAGATAGAGAAGAAAGAGGATGGCATGGATGTTTTAAGGTGCCAGTTTTCTTGGAGGAGAGTCTTCTATCAAGACATCAAAAGTTGATATCTTGTAGAGACAAAAGGTAAGAGAGAAGATTATCTTCTCTTATTATTTTTCTTTCAGTTTATTTTCTCTTTATTTTTTATAATTTTTATGTGATAAAAATCTGAGAGAGAAAGAGGGATGGCATGGTGGATCTATGCTCCAATGAGTTGGGGCATGGTGATCTGATTTTGGACATGATCTGATCATGTCCTGATGAGAGAAGAAGAAGAAAAAAAGGTCATCTCTTAAAGTTTCTTTTAGAACCCTTCTTCTCCATCAATCATGAGATTTTTCTATGAGAAAAATCAGATAACATAAAATCTGAAAGTTTGAAAAACATCTAGAGGAGAAGGTCTCCTCATATCCTAGCATAGAGATGTTCTCAGGACATCAATCGTTGATGTCCTGAAAGAGAAGATCTGTCTTCTCTTAGGACCTTTTCTATTATATATTATTTTTGATTTTAGGAAGATCCAAGGGTTTGACTTCTCCCTCATTCCTCTTCATATTCTTCATCTTTTGGAATGTCCAAGAGATCCGAAGAATATTTTTTAGATTAACCATCTGGAGGGATCCGCAAGAAGCTAGCACTTCGAGCGGATCTTCATTCGACGAACCTTCGATTTTGTTGCAGCCTCGTGTGGATCTTTTGTAGAGGTCGGATGCGTATGCGGCTTCAAAGATAATAAAAAAAATTAACCACAGAGTTCTCGATCCGTACGAAGGTAAGAGATCTGATCTCTTCTCTTACCTAGATGTGATCTAGATTTTAGATCTAAAACTGTTTTAGATTTAGGGTATTGATTTGATCAATACTAAAGCTTTTATTTTCTGACTTATAAATGTAATATGATAAGTTATAGGTCCTAGTTGTAAGATTTAATAATCTGATTACATGCAATTGTAGATTAAATTATTTAATTTATATATTTCGCTGTGTTACATTTCAAAAATATTTTAAAATTCATGCATGAAATCCTACACTTTTTCCATCACCCCAAGCATTAAATGCTATCCTCCGATATATGATTTATTAGATACATCTCCATAGAAATCCCTGAAAAGATGTACAACCATGACACAAATATGTTTAAATGCTGACAACTAGATTGGCAAACCGATCCCATGGGGCTATCTCAGCCTCATTGCCAAGGCCTCCAAAAGCTACCCAATAATGCCGGTGATATTCTCACCCTTGACTAAATCTAAGGGTGCAGAAGTGCCACCCCCGACTAGACCCAGGGGCGCTGAAGTGCTATCCTTGATGAGATCCAAGGATACCGAAAAGTGGTCCTTGGTAAGACTTGAAGACCCCCAAAAATGAAAAGAAAAAAGAAAGAAATGAAAAATGATAATTCAAAGGAAGAGGAACATGAGATAAAAGCTTTCTTCATTTATTTAAAGTGTTTACATAAACAGCACTCAGAAGGGCATCGAAGAGGCAATTAAACATAAAGAGGATGAAGAACTAGTCTTCGTCTGAGGAAAAGGTCTCTATTTTCTCATCACTATTGTCAAGGCGAAGGCGCCTAAGGTTCGGCTTCAGCACCTGAGCTCCAGACAAGCCTTACAGTCTTCGAATCCTTGGACAAAGGTGGTGGCAAAGGCATCCACAAGCACCTCCTTGAAGTCCGATGAGGCCTTATACTCCTCAATGCAATGGAATTTGGCCTCGATGATGGGCCCACAGCATGATGGGCCCGCACGTAGAAGGTGAAGCACTCCTACTTGCCCCAGTCGGACATCTTGATGGCTGGGGAAAGGTGGGGCTTGGCTTGGAAGGGAGGGTCTGAAGTGAACCCCTTTCACCTTCTTTGATGAAGGCTCTCCAGGGTGCACCGCCATCTTCTTTTTATTAGCATCCTTCACAATCCACTGTGATAACTCCATTACTGCAAAGCGACAAGTAAAAGGAATATTCTCTGACAAATACGCTTGGCAAAGGGATTTATTTATACATGATCCAAGTGACGCATATCCCATCTTCGAACAATCAGGCCACACCACCTGTCCGATTTTGAGATGCCAAGCATTGTAGCCCATAACAATGCCTTTATCCATTTGAAGTCTAGAGGAAACAGTCTCTGAAGACACTTTGAAACCCACCACAATCTACCATGTGGCGAGTTGGGGTGGGCCTAAGGTGACTCCCAAATCAATTTCCTTGGAAACCTCTACTTTCTTCTTAAATGTAGCCAAAGTTATGAGGCAGCATATAGATAAAGATAGAAAAATCTCAGCAACCTGATCCCCTAGGGACATCTTGTTCCCAACTAAGGCTGCCAGATCGAAGCCCTTGGAGATGCCTAGGAAGGTCAAGCCAATGTCTTGAAATTCAGGCTGACCACAATGATCTACCTAGAGGTCGTTGACCCAGATTCGTTCACTGGGTCAGACTGGGGAGGTCCATTACTTCCTTCACTCGAACCGACCACTTTGGACTTAAAAATAGGAAGGCGAGTGTTGTGGGGTCTTGCCACCTTAACCTCGGGCCTGATCTCTAGAGTAGCAAATAAAACCCTGACGACAAATCCGGCAGCTCGAACGAGCCCTGATCATGATTGAACCACACATTGACCGCCTACCCTCATCTCCAGCGATCCACATGATGGGATGTCAAGTTCCATCGACGCATTTGAAATGATTAGCAGAGACCCCCTGCGGTCCCATCAAATATATCACTTGATGTCAAATCAAACCACTTCTAAGAATAGTTGGCTGCGCATCGGATATGGCCTTATCAAATCATGCCAATCCGAAATAGTACACCAGGAGAAGCCAAAAATGACCTCTCATGACTTTTTCTTCGCAATTCCTCTATAAAAGAGAAAGGGGGACCCCCAAAAAAGAGTAGCACACCTTTCACACACTCTCCTCATCTAGTCTAGATATCTGATTTGGGTATCAGAGTATTTTCGCTAGAATTTAATCTAACTGGAGACTTATTTTGCAGATCCGATCACCGTTGACTCTGTCGAACGCCGCTATGCTCCAGCCACTCCAATCCAAATCGAAAATCTGCTGCAATAGTCACTATGTGGTAAACCGACGAAATGCTGGCATTTCGGAGCCTTCCAATCAGTAAATCAAGTTGTAGATGGCAACACTAACATTTTTTAGACCTCATAAAATGTTACTAAGTTTCAAACTTTGGTACTTCATGTAGAAAAAAAAAAGAAATAGCTTTACCATATTTTCGCACTTTCTTACTAACACTTACATGAGATGACTTCATCCTTGAGACAGTACGAATCCATAATCCGTGCTTATCATCTGGACTAAAAGAGGAAGGAAAAATGTGACCTCCAATAAAGCAAATTCTGGGTTTGATGCACCTAACAATAAGTGTCCAGATTGTGCATTTGGATTTTATGAGGAAGTGCCTTAACAGATGTACCAGCAGCAAAAGTTTCGTGTATTTCAAATGGGTGGAAGCATGGTAAAGATGGCGTTGTGTGACGAGGTTAGGTTGCTCAAAAATATGTTATAGGTATCTTAATCCTCACACAATAACCGCAGGGTGGTGGCGCAGTTGGCTAGCGCGTAGGTCTCATAGCTTGTTGAGTTATCCTGAGGTCGAGAGTTCGAGCCTCTCTCACCCAAATAACAAACACGCTCACAGAGCGATGAGGACGACCGCGCTTGAGTGATGCTGGGGCATCGCAACCGTCTGATCATCGGACGACGACAGCGCTCCTGAGCTCTTTCCAATTATTTTATTAATTAATTTCTTCCCTAGCTGGTATTACTTTTAACACTCTTACTGTCAGCCTTTTTTATGTTAATTCCGAAAAAAAAAAATAAACGTGTTAAATGTAAGCATTTGGTAAAGAATAAAAAATGAAACAAGTATTCCTCTCATTAAATCGATATTATTTTTAGGTTGGATTTGGTTGCTCAACTTTGACATTGATGAGATGAGCTTATGGACAAAAAATTGTGCCTGGAATGGCATATTGCTGGGCATACCTGGCATGCCTAAAAATTAGGTAAAAATTTGCAGTAAACTCTCAAATGCATGTAGTCTGCTTCACTCTTAAACCTTTTAACTACATGTGGAGTTGTTTGGTTTGTAAATATAATCGGAATGAGAATCAAAATGGCCATATCTTTTGATATATTTAATTTGCACCCGGAATTTAGATGTTCAAGCATATTTTATACCAAAATCTCTAATGTTTAAAAATATATTTCAAATTTTTAAATTATCATAATCAATATAAACTATCATCGTAATGTCTCTAATGTCTATCCATCTACATTCATGTCTGATTTTATATGTCATAATTTATCCATTTATGCTCTGATACCATATAATTTATCTTTAATATTCAAAAGTATATTTTAAGCTTATTTAAATTAAATAAATATTTTCAAGTATTTACATATATATATATATAATCATAAATCTAATTCGAGTCAAAATACATATAACTCAACAGTTTTTGATTATGATCATATTTATTCTTGTGGTAGAGCCCATAACAGAGTTTGAAGTATATTTTTACTCAAAAGAAATTAAATATGAAGCACATGCTGGAATTAGCATGGGATAGGAAACATGCCGAAGAACTCCCGAAGGAATTCTTC